>NW_009227881.1:149375-214050 GCF_000690835.1 Fulmarus glacialis | reverse complement strand
CATCGCGCTCTACAACTACTTGAAAGGAGTTTGTAGCAAGGGGGTGCTGGTCTCTTCTGCCAAGTAACGAGCGATAGGACGAGAGGAAATGGCCTCAAGTTGCGCCAGGGGAGGATTAGACTGGAGATTAGGAAGAACTTCTTTACTAAAAGAGTGGTCAGGCCTTGGAACAGGCTGCCCAGGGAAGTGGTAGAGTCCTCCTTCCTGGAAGTATTTAAAAGACGTGTAGATGAGGCGCTTAGGGACATGGTTTAGTGGGCATGGTGGTGTTGGGTTGACAGTTGGACTTGATGATCTTAGAGGTCTTTTCCAACCTTAATGATTCTATGATTCTATGACTTTAGGACTGAATTTCTCAGCTTTTTGGTGTCATGACAGAACATACAGTAGTAATGTCTATTACCTTGGTACTAGAAGGCGAAAGTGGCATTGTTCTGTTAGAACTTCTTGAAAAAATAAGACCCATTCTTAATCTTCTTATTCAGTCATCATCCACTGAAATTCTCTTTGGTCTTAAAGTCTGAGGAACTAGTAAGTTATTGTTAATCTACAGATGATGAAATTGAAGGATGGGGAAATGGAATTCAAGTTCTACAAGCCCCGCCCCACAGTTTTCCAAAGAGCTTCCTCACTCCTGACTCCAACAGGGGCTATGACACCTCAGAATCTGTAAGATCACACCTCAGAGTGCCACTCCTGAAAACATTAGCTGAAGTGACTTATTTAACTTGTCAAAGAATCGGTGGTGCAGACAGGTCTGCAGTATCTTGACTCTCCCAATTAGCTTAGTTAATTAGGGGAAACAGTGTTAGTCATTAAATAAGAGTGGATTGTTGCTCAGCTAGGGTATGGTATGTACATTCCCAAAGGAATGGGGAATGGGTCCCCAGGAGGGACAGTTATTCTAGTAAAGATTCCAGTAGCTGTTCCAAATGGTGCCTCATGGACCTGTAAACTTAGAGTTTCAAAATGAGAAAAGAAAATAAAATCTGCTAAGGGCTGTCATATTAGAACCAGCTCAACTATTTAAAATCTTCCCCAGAGAGACTGGTAATTAAAGCAGATTTTTCCCTTCAGTTGCCAATCGTGCAATTCTAAAGTGGGTCGTCACCTATCTTGTTGAACAAAAATCTTCATGTTCCATAAGCAATGCAGTTTATCTTGGGGGGAAGAGGGGAGGGTGCAGGTAGGAAATCAGAATCCAGGAATAGACTGAGGTGCTAAAAAAAGTGCCAAAAAGTGCATTTCTTAGCTTAATGGAGCTCCAGAGACATCTGCATATCCTAAAAGAACCCCCAATCTCCTGAAGCAAGCAAATCATACATACCATTAAGTTAAGCTTTTTTGCAAGTTATACTGCTTTCCTGAGCTCGATTCATCACTTGCCTCTGGCCTCTAGAAAATGCAAGGAGGTGCAACTTGCTTTAGCCAGTGGGAATTTGCTACTTTTGGTGTCTTGTTCTGTGTGGATAAAAATAATACAGATGATATTGCATCCTAGGTAACCAAAGGTGACTTGGGACAGCTGCTGAAACTTGCCGTACAGACAGGGTCTGTATTCCCTGGGAAGGCAACTGGGAAAAGAAGAGCCTGCAATAACTAAAATAGAGTTAAGAGGGGTGTAAGTGATTACCAGTGATTTATTCTGAAACTGTGCACAGTGCTGGGTTCCATACTGTCTGAGAAACAGCTGCTTGTTCTTGAGCAAAATAGAACTAGCGAGGGAGAGGAAACAAGAGCTCCCAGCCATGAGAAAGTATGTGACTGCCCTCTCTCTGCACACCCAGGCATGCACAGCAGTAGGGAGGTGGTACTGTGAGGTAAAGGTGGGAGTACAGACAATGTTTTCTAGTGTACATTGCTTATCTAGATTATTCACAGACAAGATGCTTTTGGCTACCTGAAAAGTTGACTTTCCTGCAGCTGGCTCCGTGGTATAATGAGCTGCCTATCTCCTGACATCAGAACCCTGGGTGAAAGGAGGCTGAGAGCACAACCTCTGCCAGGGCTCACTCCCTAGCAGCTTGATATGTAACGAACTGACAGCAGCCTAGCCTGTCCTCTGTAGCCTGCAGTATGGCAGCCTACAGTACCATCTGCTGGCTGACACCACCTCTGCTCTGATGTTTCATCTTTCTTGATATTAGTAGGGAAATGTTCCATGCTAAATTACCCTCAAACCACAGGGGAGAGAGAGAGCTCTATAGCTATGGAAAAATATGCATTTTGACACACTGCTTTTATTGGACTGTGGGATAGAATTATATCTATTTAACAGACCTTAGATGGGTGCAAGTTACCAGGCACTACGTACTTCTGAGGAAGCAAGTTAGTAGTATGCAAACACAGCAACTTCATTCAATAATAACTTAATGGCCCATCATATTTAACTGACTCTTTACTATAATTGTTTAAAGAACTTAATGGATTTCTTGTACTTAATTATTTAATTTTTAATTATGGATTAGTGAGATGATAAAACAAATGAGGGATAGAGTGATCAGTTTGATCTGCCCTTATGCAATAAAGCAGTCCTAAAAGGGGCATATCTACTCTGAGAATTCAGCAGAGTATAAAGCATGTGTGCATACTTAGATTTTCCCACTCCCCTTTACTTGTCCTGAGAAGTTCTATCTTTGGAGCTTTCCAATAAATTTTTACTTTTGAAATGGTTTAGTCTGTGTTCCACTTGGGCATTCGTTACTTTAGATATGCTCACAAGTTTTCTTTGCATTCAGGATGGTTGAAAATTGTATTAAAACTTCTTAATGTGGCTCCATGCTATAGCATTAGGCATGCTTAGCTTCCACTGGGAAGGAGGATGAGTGAAGCAGAATAAGATCTCTTAAATTCTCACTGAAATTAACCAATGTGAATGTTAAAGATCCAGGCTTCACTGTAAAAAGACAACAGGATTCCACTATAATGCACTATCAAATGCAGAAGATAACAAAACTCAGTGTATTATATGCTCAACTGGCTTGTCCACACGTTACAGCTCTTTCATGATCTTCAGCTATATAAAATAAATTACCATTATTAGTGCTATTATAGCACTGCACACATCTAAAATGCTTAAGAAGGATTCATACTAATTTAGCTCAACAGAAAAGAAGAGACTTCATTTCCTTTGGCTATGAGGAATCCTTACTTTCCATCTACTGTTTATTCATGAAATAGCTATACTTATGTCAAGGGTGAAAGTGAAACAAGCGTAATTCTTAATGCAAAATGTCCATATACATTAAGCCACAAAACAAGGACTTGTGAATTCCCCCTTTTACATCAGAGTACTTGCAGCTTTTACATAATTTAACTCCATGTTTAGCTACATGAAAGAATTTCTAGTTTGATTTTTACATGGTAACACTTTGCTGTTGTATTCAAATTGCCAGTACTATCTGTGAGAGTATTTCTGCAGCACATTTTTAGACATTTTATCATTATTCTTCATTTAAAATGTCAGCCTTGTTCTGACAAATCTTGGGTGCTTGGTTTGAATAGCTTTACAAATGTGAGGCTGGAGTTGTCAGAAATAGCGATGAAGACTGCATCTTTTGTTTCCTAAGAGAGCAAGCGTGAAAGATTTTTGTCTAGAATGACTGGATTGAACTGGTACTGCAAATTTCAGGTTGTTCCTATACATCAGGATTTCTTCAAAGTAAAGTCTAGGGAAGACTATTTTACTGCAATCCAGAATTATGGGATTCAACTGTGTTATCAGGCTTTTAAGCAAATAGTGTTCTTCCTGTCTCAAATGCATCTCACCTGATAATGCTTTCTTTTGACTTCCTGTCTATTTTATATCTGACTGGGCAAGCAGATATGCATACTTACAAGGGGCCATGACAGGAGAGTAAATGTTGACTGCTCTATTCCTGTCAAGTTCCTGTTCCAGAACTTGTCACCATGTTTTCCAGGTACCTGAGAAAGAAATAGGTAAGAACCAAATCCTGGTAGGGAGAGAGTTCTGGGTAATGGGATCTAGTGCACAAACTTCGAAGTTTCTTCTGTTTCTAGTTCCTACACTTCTGCAAACTGAGCACTTGGGGAGCGGTGGTGGTCTCAAGAAGGAATTCCCCTGCTGCAAACTACTGCAAAATTGTTTTAGCTTGATGGAGGTCTAGCTTCTCCTCAAGTATCAGGTAGTAGCCATGGCTGGAGTCAGATAATGTCTTGATGGGCTGTTGAGTTGATGTAGCTTGGCAAGATCCTGTGTCCTTAAATTCGTAGTCCAATTCACCCTTAGGCAATAATGCTTGCATGTCAAAGTTGATTACTATAGTGTATGGGAAGCTGAAGTTGAAAATCTGCCACAAGACTAGGGGAAAAAACCGTCAGTGAACATAATTTTTTGGAATGAATGTGACACTAGCTGTTGTCTGCACAAGGAACTCTGTCATTTCTATTCAAGGGTAAGGGTGTGTTTTCTCTTCAGTCACAAGAAACTTCTGGTCTTCTATTTCACTGTAGTCCTCTAGAAAACCTTAATGGAGTGTTAGAGGCAGATGAAGTGTTTCCAATTAAGAGCTATGAATAGTATCAGTGAAGGATGCATACTCTGAAATCTATTAATCAAGCACTTGAGTGTGCAGATGCAAATAAACAATATTCTGTGAAAAAGCTGTGATAACTTTAAAAATTGTCTCAAATGTAAAGTCTCTCTTCCCTTGTTTTCCCCACTGAATTGCATTTACAGCGGAGAAGCTGATCTAGACAGTAAGAGCTTCCTAAGAAAAACAAATCAAAATAAAAAGCAATTTAAAAATCAGTGCAATTTCCTCAATTTTTCTTGCGTGTCCTGGTTGCTGGTCCTCAAGGGATAGCTGTACTTTCTGATCAGTACTAATACAAAATTTATATTTGTCTGGGCTATTATGTGCAAAATAATGTGTAATCCCTCAGGTTAGAGTGAAAAGCCAAGTCAGATATTACAGGAGACCTTTCAATTTCGAAAGGTTTCAGAAATAAGCATAATACAAACATATAAAGAGATCCAATTATATGTAAGCAAAGTGTTATTGCAGTCTCTTCCTTAGAAAACACAATTAGATTGCGAACAAGATTGCTTTTGGATTACTTGGATTAAGCATTGCATTCAGAGTCTTATGAAGTACCTGGAATTTCATTTTTTCCTGCATCTTCAAATTGTAAAACTCAGTTACACAGGGCTTGCAGGTTTCCATCATGTGCTAAGGTGCTTCTGCATGGTCTCAAGTGCATGTATTCCTTGGAACAGATGTTGCACTAGTAAAATGTGGTTCCTGGTGTTAAGGAGATGGTTAATCCAGCTCTAACAAAGACTATATAATATTCAGCTTACTGAGTTAACTAAAAGAACCCCATAAACATAAAGAAATACAGAATTAAAGCTGTCCCCTTCTAATAAAGTACTGAAGTCTCTGCCCTAGGGGGGAGATATGTCTCCTTTCTTTGCATGTAGTGTACCTAGATATAGAGAAATCCCAGAGTAAGTGATTTAGCTGGAGTCTTTTTCTCTCCATCAGCATTTAGTAGAACCAAACAGTAAAAATGAAAGTAAAATGTTCAAGAGAACAAAATGGTGGCAATCTCATTGAGAGGGGGAATGTAGATATACTGGGTCCTTTCCCCTAAGGCAACTTTGCTTTGGTTAGCTTAGATTTGCTACAGCAAAAAGCAGGGAACTTGTCTAAAATACCTAATGTTGCTGAAAACACAGAGTCCTTAATAGCCAAAGTTGTCAGCATTGCAGGGCTTTTCATTCATACTGTACAGGTCCAGTTCTTTTGGGCAGCTGTGAAATTACTCCTACTTGAACAATAGCGATCACTAATGTTGCAGTGATGACGAGAATATCAGTGGATATTACAAGTGGAAACGAGAGTTCCTAACCAAAGTAAACAATGCAATACCCACTTCAGTTATCCCAGAAACTTGATCTGTGCTTGCTACTAATACTCTTCTTTATTCTGTTTCAAAAAATGATGGATTCTCACTGATGTGTATATATATATGTATAAAAAAAAAAAAAAAGCCTGTATTTCAACATAAGGTTTAAGAACAGAAGGTCTTTAGGATGACTTTGACCTTCACTCATTTTTCAGTAAACCGAGGACTGTAACATTGTCCTGGCTGCTGACAAGAAATTGCCTGTTCTCTTAAGTAGGAATGAAGTGGTAGAAGATAATTATGACCTGTTTGGCCCGAACAAAAACTGGTGTTGCATCACTTAATCTTCTATGATCAGAAAGAATGAAGAAAAATTGACCAGATGCTTGTTCATTTCTGAAAGTCATATATGTATTAGTGCCAGCAGGACTATTGATTTTCTTTTTTCCTTAACTTCTTTCTTTTCAGGAGGTAAGACTCAGTTTCATTCAAGTTACATGAAAATAAAAGATTAGAAAAGCCCTGCTCCATTTCTGATGTGATTAACAAAGTTTAGGCTGAGCTTGTTGCCAGTGAATAGAACAGTAACAACAACCAAAAGGAGAGATGGGATTGTGCCAGCTGGAGAACCTTTTTTTTTTTTTGCATAATTTTTTTCTCCTAATTTTGGCTTCCTTGCAGAAGCCTCTTTTTGTGGAGCTGAACAGGGAACCTGAATGATGGGTTCAGATTCACAGATCAGTGGTGAATGATGCTGGGCAATTATGTAGAAAGAGATGACATTTTCTTTACAGGGACAGTGAAAATGAGGGTTAATTTTAGTTTCTATATTTGTCCTCTTGGTATTGTCTTAAGGAATACTGTTTCCTGCACACAATGAAACTAAGAATAGAAGTGGGTGGCATGGGGCTGAGGAATAATGCAGTGAATCAGAATTCTAATGCTATTAAAATCTATTGATGGTGCTGATTAATTTAGGGCTGATGGGAAGGCCAGACTATAAGCTAGTTTAATTATTTTCCAGTTAATGTTAATCTCAGTTAGTGAAAACTGTCAAAGCCAGAAAAGAGATGACACAAGAAACAACTGTTATTCATGAGAGACTCTCTTAATCTATAAAACATCAAAGATTTCATTGCAAGTATCATTTTAAATGATCAAAACACTTTGTTCTCAAGTTCTTGATGAATCAGCATGTGACAGTTCAGAAAAGAACTAAATAGGAGATGATCACTTTTCTTAAAGAAATGAAACACAGTGACTCAGGTGCAAGCTTCTATACAAGCCATGGGTGTCTAGGTTAATTATATGATGCTTTGTTATATGAATCTGTGCAATACATCTGCTAGAGGAAGAACAAGTCATTTCAACTGAGAACAAGTCCTGATCCTGGAATGTATTCACATGCCTAAACCTTAAATCAATGAAAGTTGAAGTACCTAAATACTCTTGATAAACAGCCCAAGTGACTAGCCTTAAGTCGCCTAAAAAAACCCAGTCCAGCAGAGTCTTACGAATTGCATCCAATGTTTTTAAGGCTCCAAAAGTGTGCCTTAGCTATTTGACCACTGATGCTAGTGAGCAGATAATCTAGAACATGGGGATTGGCTCCAAGTCTATTAAACAGGCCAGTGAGGTAGAACTTGATCTGATCATATTTTTATAAATATGTGGAGGCCACAAGAGGTAAAGCAAAATACCTAAGTAAGCACATCTACTGACTATCCTGTATTGATCAGAGCATAGTAGCACAGTGAAAGAGAAGTATAGAGGAAGCTGGTACTTGTAGCAATATCTAGAGAAAACCAGTGCTTTAAAGTCATTATAAATGTATGCCATATAGAGCAAACGGCATACATCTATCTGGGAAAAAAAATTTGCCTCTGCAGAAAAACAGCGTAAGGCTGGAACTTTTATTCTATATTGAGGAGTTAAATAAGACAAAGGGCATGTTTCTACTAAAGCTCACTGAGTAATGTATAGAGACCTGACTTTGGACATGCTATAGGTGATGAATAAGCATGATAGAGTGAAATTCAGTTCATTTACCTTAATTCATAACTTTAATGAGTTTTTGAATAGTCTTCAAACACATTCTATTCCTACTAACATTCTTGTATATTCATGTAATGCAAATGATCATCTTCATTTTGGAAATCCTGTTCATAGGACAGGGACCATGCCGGGAGCATCATGGGCTTCTCTACCTCTCCCTGATCCTTACTTGTTTTGTGTGTTAAAGCCAACATCAGATTTGTTTAATGCTTTTCATTCCTTTCCTAATTACTATATATATATAAACTAGGTCCTCTGGTAAAATGCAAAATACATAAGGACTTATTTATATGCTCATACAGAAAATTGTTGGAACATACATAGTTGTATTAGTTCAATGCTGAGCTAGCATGTCTTCTCTCTGGGGTGTTCTTGTTCATCTTTGCAATGACTTGTGTTTGCTGTTACCAGTGGTGTCTGAAATAGGTCTTGTTCAGGCTCACAACCTGAACAGCAAGTATAGAAACATACCAAATTATATTGATGTAAAAGACAAATTGAAAGCAGAACGCCTGCTAAGGTAATATCTGGATTTAGGATGTATGCTTGCTTGGTTTGGTATAAATGAGTTCTGTTGCTAGGTGTTCCTAGCCTTGCTGTCATGCAAAGAAGATGTTCATGTGGCTGACCTAGCACTTTAGAGGGTTTTGCTCTTGGCTGCAGCAGACCTGGTATTGTTGTCAAAGTCTTTATTTCCTTCTGAGTACATTGGCAGAGTACAACACAGAGTGGCTTGGAAGGAGTCACCAAGGGCTCATATACAGAGCTGCACGTTTATCTCAACCCGAGACTTGGAGCTTATCTCCTAAGTGTCATTTCTGACCCTCATGAACTCACTAAGTGTATTTGTTCTGTCCCAGACAAGTTTTCATGCATAAAGGTTTGAAAGGAGAATTCACTGAAACATTTTACAATTTCATCAAGGTTTGAATTAAATAGATCCTGGTTGATTTCTGACCCAAGAATCAGGTTACTCTTTAAGTCTTATGATTTTGCATTCCTTCATACATGGAACAGAGCACAGCTTAAACGAGAAATTAACTGAACCAGAGGCTCTCGAGCCTGAATGCACAGTCTGGCTAACACTGAACAGGAGCTAGAAACAATGCAGTAATAATGCTGCTGAAAACAGATAGCAATTTTGTTAGAGGGAAGGAATCTGTTCCTTGGATAACACTTCCCATTTTCATGTCCAACAAGAACTAAATAGCACAAGTTAATGAGCATGAAAAAGGAATATGAAATCAGTAAAGTATGTTATCTGGCAAGGAGGAAAAGTAAGAGCAGAGATGGAAATTGCAGGAGGGGATAATTTGCTGTATTCATGTGACAGTTTGGCTACCCCCTGCGATAAGCGTGCATTTCAGATCTATGGATCCTGATGTAATTGCTGTTAATGTGACTGCTTGTTTAGTACTTGAGAAGGCAACTGGCAGCTCCCGACTTGATACATATACGCACACAAGTGGTTCTCAGTGCAGCTTTGAAAGTTTCTGCTGCCATACCTCAGTAGAAAAAAGTTACAGTGACTCACAATTCATTTACTCAATACTTTGGTTAAAAAGGTCTCCCTCCCTCCCTCAAACCTTGGTATTGACTTGCTGGGGCCCTAAAACTTCATCTGTTCTGTGGGGAACAAATTGTGGCTTGATTTAGTGCCATGGAAGTGTCCTCATCTCATTAACTGCAACCTGCATGTGTTTTTTTATAGTTTTATGTTTATGCATATAGAAGGATACCTATGAAGGTAGAATGAATCAGTAAATATTGTATAGCTAGATCATCTGCTATACCAAATCTGTCTTTGGCTATTTTTCTGTTGCATTTGTTCATTATGAGCATACTTTAAAGGGGAGTTGGTGGCATTCTACTTTTGAGGCTGCATGCAATTTACTCAGTGTCTTTTTCATCTGCTCCTTGCTGTATGTCCATCCATCTTTTTCGATTACTTGTGCTGCTGGCTTCAGGTGAAGGAGTCATGTATACTGCCAGAACAGATGACCGATCTGATTTCAGCTTCTGACTTAACTGCTGCATTTCCTAGCAAGCTGAGTGGCCAAGTGTTTACACGTATCCTGAGAAAGGAGGAAATGAACTCTTCTGTTGTAAATTTGTGTCTCAATTTCTACTATCCCCTAAAGTTGGCATTTCTTAAATGTACTCAGTAAAAGCTGGGGCAGAAGAAAGATTAGGGAAGGAGAACAGGAGTAATGATACAGACTTTTTGAGGCATAGATTATCTCCTTGTACAATCAAAGTACAATAATATCCTGGACCAAATCAGACTATTAGCACAACTGCTCAATTTCCAGTTTGCAAAGGCAACAATCGCTTCACTTTTTAGTAATAACGCTGTTGACAGCACTGGGTTGATCTTGCATTACCTAAGAGATTTGGGAAAACTTTCCTTTACCGAAAGACTTCTGAGAGATTCCCATCTGGTCAGTACCCAAAAAAAAAAAAAAGATCAAGTGTAAAGATGAGCTTAGCAACTACTACCCTGGTCAGAGTTTTTTCAAATAGATGCTGAATTCACTTGCAAACTAAGACTGGGAGCAGGCAGCAGCCCTGTCTATCTTACTCTGTTTTCTCAGAACAGTCCTGGAATATTGCTGGAGAGGGGGAAAAGCATCTTAAGGTGTGCTGTTTAATAGCTGGTGTCATTGCTGTTATCGTTGCATCGTGAAAGCTTAGACTTGATGGCCCAGTTGGTCCCTTCCAGTGTAATGTTTCTCCATTGCTTTGTAAATAATTTTGTGCTGCAAGCTAACTGAAGCTGCCACAGTTCTCATTTTGAACATTTTCTTGCTTTTCAGGAACCTTTACTAGATTCTACTATACTTTTTTTTTTTTTTTTGAAAAAACGGAGGCTGATCTATTTGCTGAAACACTGTCTCAGTGAGAACAGCTGGTTTAGAAACTTCTCTTTGGAAAAAAATAATAATTAATAGGCCTGTTTTTGAGCACTTGTGGCAGATCTGTCATCTGTTCCTCAGCCTAAATGACAAGTGAGTTATACAGTGGCGCTTTGCAAAGTTCAAACCATATTGTATAGCAGATGCTATGATACTATTATTCAGTAAGTCCACACAGACTCCCCATTGTCATCCCCTTCCCTTGCAGCAATTTATGACCAACTCTCTCTTTGCAGGGTTATATTATGACTACATTAATCCTAAAGATGCATCATCCCCACCTCTGGCTTTACAAATTTTTCTGAAGTTCAGCTCTCTACCCCTCTCACCATCTTCATGCAGTGCATTTGTTCTACACTGTTTTCTTACTCGCTCCAAGGTGATCAATTTGATGTATTTCAACGTTTTCCCTTTAATTCACTAGTTCTGGTCTTTCCAGATTTAATTTGCCTATAAATCTCACAGCAGCAGTAGCATCCTTAGAAGGTAATGATAGTTTTCCTCTTTGTGTTGTATCTCATTTCCTAGTCAATCTTGCCTTAAAGTTGTTTGGCACTTCTCCGTATATAAAATACCAGGTAGTATCTGTGGTCGTTATTTCAAATTGTGAGATTACTGATACTTGCTTCGTTGAATGTGCAACTAGGAGTCATCTCCTTTTGGTTCTCCAAATGTGGTTATTTGCTTACCTTGGGTGACTCTTAATTTTCTGGCACCTTTGTAATTCCATTACAAATACTGGGGTCACAGTGACAGACTGCCTTTCTTGAATAAGTTGAGATCTATAGTTAAAGAGTTGGCATACTGATGATACTTCACTTGCAGAAAACTCTTATTACAATTAATAACGTGAACCTTCTCTACACACAGTCTCTGTATTAGAAAGATGCCTTATTTCTGCACAGCAAATAATAAATTAAAATAGGTCACTGTTTTCCTGTCTATTTAGATTGTAAGTTCTGTAGTTCAAGTGCTGTGTTTTACAATGCTCTTGTACCATGTGCAGTACCATGGGATATTGTTTGAGTTCTTTGAATCTTGCTGTAATAAATACATTTGGAGGTTTGTTCTGGGTACATATCCAATGTTACCAAGATGCAACATTGAAGTGAGTCATCTTGACCAGAAGCAGGAATCAAAAATGAAAAATTAACTTAACAATGTTAAAATTTTGATTAAGAATTGACCTGAGTTTCCCTAGAGGTGTCATGTAGTCTGTGACTGACTCTGAATTGTCACTCATTCCTAATTGAATCCCTCTGTACCAACCCTTACAGCTGAAATTTAACACACTGACCTCCAGTTGATCTCAGGAATGATATTATCCTATCCATTTCCTAGCAAATTAGGAATGCATTAAACTATCAGATCTTTCTCATTATGGATTTCTCATAGGGCTTTTAGCTCCAAATGAGCTTTGAGGCCAACTAAATCTCTCATGGAGCTGTAGTCTCCCTCACTGCATGAAATGAAAACTGCATCTTCTATGCTATAATGTGAGAACAGGTTTGATTTTTTTTGAGTTAGGCAGCAATAGGCACAGATTACTATAGCTGAGATGGAAAGACTCAGCATTGCTGAATCGCAAATTGGCTCAGGCTCTGTAGCAGTGCTGGTATGATCAAAAAATATTTACTACAGTATGTTTAATATTCACTTTCTCCTTTTCCTCCACAGAATCACCCATAGGGGAATTCTCAAGGTATTTCTGGCAGTCTGAAACTCTCACTGAGTAATTATCAGGATGTGCGCTAACATAAATACTGTTATACCAAAGGAGACATGAATCTTCTCTGATCAGCTCTTGGCATCCTTATTCTGCGAATATTTAAAAGGTAAAAAGTCCCAAATTAACTGTGTAGATTGATTTAGGATCCACTTTCTATCTCTGCTTTAGCTAGCAGCGTCAGCTTTATTGCTTAAAACAAAAGCTATTTCTACATTTGCATGAATGGATCTGTTGCCATTTTGCAGAAGAAGCAAGGCAAAAAGTGGTGGAGGGGACTTTAATCTGTCTCGGTGTTGGTTCAGGCAAATGCACCAGCTCAGCACTGACATTCTTTGCTGTAAATTAAGAGCATGAAGGCTACTCATTTCCCAGTGCTTTAAAGTTAGAGGCAAAGAGAGTTGCACAGTTCCTCTGGGTCTGATCCCACATGGGGCTGAAGTCCCGAGAAGCTGGGAAGGATTATCACCTTTTCATTAACATCTCGCATCTTTTTGGGTACAGGCTTTATGCTAATGGTAACAATATTGAAAGCTCACAGCAGTTAAGTTTTAAGCATCTGAGCATCTATGAATCCTGTAGGTGGGAGAAGACTAGGTCGGTGTTTTTTTACATTGCTGAAGTACTGTACAAGCATATAGGTTACAGTTCTTCCTTTGAGACACTATCATGAGATACCCTGTGTGAGAAAAAAGACATTTTCAAAGTTCCCACATATGTCACATGAACATATCTATTCTGTGCTTCCCACTACATGTCCAACCAATTCTACCATAGCTTGGCCAGTCCTTCCTGCCATTTGTAGTGTGCAGTGGCACCATGCTAAGACACTCCATTTTCCTCTTGGAGTACAGTGAGGTCTGTTCAATACAAATTGGTAGATGTCACAAGAAGAGAAGGGGAACTAGGCTGTAGCCCTAAGAGTGCCATCATTCAAACTCAGCAGGACAGCTTTTCAGAGGTATAAATGAGAGCATTTGCAGTGGGGGCTGGAGTTCTAAATGGTCTCTGAACCTTTGAAAGCTACTCCCTTCTCATTCTGCCATCTTAACTTCTTTCTCTGCTGGATGGAAATAATGTCTTCCTTTGAAAAAAGCCCATTTCACCTCCATATGATGAGGCCAGGAGAAATGCTAACCATTGCTATTAATACAAAATGATATATCTGATAGACAGCAAAGTATAGGCAATGTGCACAACATGATATATACTGTGTGTAGTAATACAATCAGGTGTAATGGCCATCCTTCTTTTCATGGGTCCATTCAGCAGGGTACCTCTCCCCTTATTTTTAGCAAGATAGCAGTCTTGCATTATACCGGCTCTAGTTACAGACGTGCAGCATGGCCAGATTTAAATCATTCTCCAAGAGATATTCCCAAGCTTTGCAACTGGTTTAAATGAAAAACTCAAGAAAAGCAATAACAATTTATAAACTTGTAAGTCAGAGCTATAAATCCCTCTCAGCTTGTTAAATTAATAGAGGCATTGTGCTGTGAAAAGGGACCAAATTTAAAAACTCAGCAAGACAGATCTTAGCAGGTTCTACTATTAAAATCTCTCTTAAGCAGGTCAACATGGAGAGCAAAACATACTTGACTTCTGCTTGAGGCAGGAGGACATATATTCTTCACACTTTCTTTCCGGCTGCCACTTAACCTATTTCTTCTGGCCCTTCTTTGCTACCATGTTAGAGTGATTGCATTCACGAGACTATTAGGAAAGCAATCATCTGAAATATTGCTGGAGAATAGATGTAGGACATCTGAAGCTGCGCACAGAAGCTGCACTTCTGTTTACCCTGAATTACTGTCTAACTTCTCAATATGGTTTATATTGCTTTAAACAAGTTATATTGCTCTAGCTTTCACTACTTAAGCTAAAACTAATATAAAAATGTCCAGCTACAAAGCTGTAACACTTTAATTAAACCACTATAAAAATTAAAAATCATACTCTAAGTTAAGTGAGCTCATGTTTGTGCATAGGTAAGGTCTGAGCGCATCAGCCTTTCTGGCTGAAAAACCAGTTCTGTAGGCATTAACTGTAGCAAATTCCTATCTTCTATTCATGAAGCATAGAGACACCCTGTGATGTCTTGCAAAAGGCTGGGGTGCAGCACTTAAAAAATGGAAAAAGTAATCCTCTTGTCTACCTGTAAGTGCCCTTCTCCTGCCAGAATATCCTCCAAACCATTCAGTGGTTTTGACTCTTGTATGAAAAAGAAGGAAAGTCCAGGAGTGATTATGTCATGGAAACCTGTCAAACCATGAGGAAACAAGGCTGCCGTGTGTATAGAGCTGCATGTTATAAATTAAGCATCTCTCCTTTAGATCGCTTTTCATAACACCAGCTGCTTAGCACAGACACCAAGATCCTTCATTCTGCTGGGCCTCTCATCAAACTGACAGGCCCACTCATCACCTGGGTGATGTTTATCATGATCCTGCATCCCAGACAGGATTCAGCTGCTCTGCATTACAGCTGGGTGTTCCCATATTAAAGTTCAGAGATTTATTCCATACCACCTTCCTATGGGCTTGGTGTGGTACAAAGGCTATGGGAAGCTGGTCTTACTACTTAACTCAAGAGAGCTCTGGAGCCTGATTAGCTATGAGATGCAAAACAGCAGAGTGGCAGTTTCACAGTGAAGCAGCTGCTCAACACAAGCCTGTGCCCTGTGCTCTGCTTATCTCCATCAGGGCAGAGATGGAGACAGGTTCTGCGTGGAAATGGGCAGTGCAGGCATTCCAGCAGGGTGGCTATTAGCACTATTTGAGTAACTGAATTTATATTTAAGGAAGAAATCAGAAAAAATAACAATGCCCAGTAGATCTGAAATACTATTTTTCCATTCTTTTTTCTTCTTGAAGCAAAAGGGAAAATAATCTACCCTTTTACTGAGTTGAATAAAACTACCCATTCAATGCTGATACTTTGCTTTAGTCTTAGGTTTTTCCAATTTAAAATAGTATTTCCCATGATGTTAAACAAAGCATAATACAAACACGTATGTCGTGTTTGTGTCTTATATAAAATGTAGTATATCTAGGTGCATCTAGGTACATCCACCCAGCACTGCTCCTGAAATTTAATCTTGATCGGCCTCTCACTTATTTCTCTTCTGAATCTGATTTGAGAAGTGTCTAGCAGTGTCATACTGTATGCTGGAGACAATTAAGTGGGGATAAAAATATGATTTTAAAAAAGCATCCTTTTCAGACATTCAGGTGCTGATCTACATCTGTCCTAAGGATCAGGCTCACAGCAACCAAAGATGTTAGGAATATGAGTGTGAACTGTTTTGGATCTGTTTTCAAGAGTGGTTAATGATTCCCCCGCCCCCGCCCCCCGCCAATTTCTCATTTTGGGTACCCATTTTAAAACACTTAACTGTTCTCTGGAACATAAAGTCAATGTGCATTGCTGGCCTTCTTTGAAAATGTTGCCCACAGCATTTGAAGAATTGCCATAGTGCCTTCAAATAATCCCGGTAAACTTGTTAACTTGTTTGCAAAAGGGAACTCAAATCTTTTGAAGAAGTCAGCAGTATTGAAAATCTCTTGCATCTTCAAGGTTAGGTGATAAAATCCACAGTGGTCTGATCAGGGCAGCTGAATAAACCAAAGTAGTCAAATACACTTCTTAAAGACATGGAGGTAGGTGCATAGACAGAAAGGTCATCTAGGCTGTTTCCTTCTGAAAAGTACTTCTCAGGTGAAGTGGAGAGGCTGGCGCTAAATTTAATACTCAGGCTGCTAAAATACACAATTTTTTTTTTCTGCTAAATCATTGCTAAAGTTCAGTACTTTATAAATACATCTCATCAAACCATCAAAATAAAGGTGGAAAGGTAGATATGATATCTAACTTTATGGCAACTAGCTATACAACTTAATTAAACAGCTTTATTTGAGGAATCAAGCACCTCTGGGCTCCCAAGCTTTGCCTTAAAAAGCTGTCTTTCCCACCCTGGTCTGTGATCATTGTATTTTAAAGACAGTTTTTCTTAAAAACTAAAAGCAGAAATGAAAGTAAGCAAAATGGAGGGTTTTCCCTTCTGGAGCCAGCTGAAAAGATTGATGAAATAACAGATAGTCTTTAACAAAATAGCAAGTCTACCTGACAGGAACCACACATCCATTCAAAGGGTACAACGGCAAGACTGATGCATTTTAAACATACTCCCAACTGGTTTGTCAGTAACAAATTAGACTTGTCACATTCTCCAAACAGTTTTAGTGAGAACATTAACAATGTTAATGATCTATGGTCTCAGCAGGAGAAAGATGTTTGAGTCTAGTTCCAGGAAAGCACAGAATGGCTTGCAATTGTTTGTTCTTGAGAGTGCAGGGTTTTCAAAAAATACATGATGTAAGCAATTGTTTAGTTTGGAAATTTAGAATAATTGGTAGTCATTATGGCCTTGATCATATAATTGTGTCAGCATATGCATAACTTGACTCAATTGGTACCAGATTTCTAAAATACACCAGCTCCTTTCTGAAGCCGTGGCACCTGGTTCTGGATTCTGAGCTGTTATGAAAATTTTGAACTTTGCATATGTCCGTATGTGATTTTTAATCACTGAATCACTGTTGTCTGTGTTTGTGTGTGTGTGAAAACAAGGAAAAGGCAGGGTGAGTTGTTGCAAACTTTAATGGAGTTAGTGTTTAGTCTGTCTTAATGCAGGTCTCTGCCAAGTTCTTTTTGAGGACATACATTGTGGTTTTTTCCATATTGTCGTGGTTTAACCGACAATAGCTGCTCGCTCACCCTCCCCCTCCAGTGGGGTGGGGGAGAGAATCGGGAGGGCACAAGTAGGAAAACTCCCGGGTTGAGATAAAAACAGTTTAATAATTGAAATAAAACAAAATAGAACAGTAATAGTATCAGTGAGAACAACAACAATCACAATACAAAGCAGGCGATGTACAATGCAACTGCTCACCGACCGCCGACCGCGTGTCACGAAGAGGGGGCAAGCCTCCCACCCCCCCGGTTTTTATACTGAGCATGATGTCACATTGTATAGAATACCCCATTGGCCAGCTGGGTCCACCACCCCGGCTGTGCCAGCACCCAGCAACAGCTAAAGCATCAATGGGCCATCAATGCTCCTTTCACACCAAACCCAAAACACAGCACCCCGCCCCAAGCTACTGGGAAGAAAGTTAACTCTGTCCCAGCCGGAACCAGGACACATATCCAAATGTTTATCAAGAAAAAATATTGTTACAATGGGTTACTAGAGTTATATGAGTACAGTAATGTTAACAGTGTAAAGGAGTGGAAATAAAAATGTATTTTCTTACTTGTTTTGAGCTTTCATGACACATACTCTGTTCCTCAATTTCCCTGGCTGTTGAAGAGAATTAATAAAACAGCTGTCTCCTAAGTGGAGTGACATAACTGAAAGGCTCTGAGATACACCCCTTAAGAAATCTATTGGGATGCATTTCCCATTCAGGGGAACATTCCTGTTGCACAATTGTAGGACTCTCTTACAAAAAGCAGAGTAATCTTCCTTCTTGCTGGTGTCTTACTAAGGACAGAGCATGTGAGGCTCTTTCACGAGTGTTCATGTAAGACTTACTACAATGGGATCCTCACTGAGACGTTGTAGTGACAGAATAATAGTAGTAAAAATCCTCATAGTCATCTGTCAAAGTTTTTCACTCTTCCTAATTCAAAATACAGGGCAGAATTCCTGCATACCCTTTCAAGCGCTTAAGCCTGTGTAAAAAGAAAAAAAACGGTATTTTGTTTTTCTTTTAACAGTCTTATTGCATTATCTTTCCTGTTCAAGGTCTAATTCAGAGTTGAATATTTTATGAGGAAATACATTTATTGTCAAGTATGCAGGAGAACACAAACAAATCCACCTGTTTCTCTTAATCTCCAGTAATTATGCCAATGACCCAGACTCAGTGCATAGCTAGAGGAGGGAGAGAAGCTTGAAATGATGAGTTGTTCAGGTTGAAGCCAGCTGATAATTAATTCCGCAAAACAAACACTGTAATTACTAAAAAGTAATAAAACTTTACATTACGTTAAAGAGTATAATAGGTTTTCTAAAAGGATTCTATTAAGTTTAGTGCATTAGAAATACGCTATTTATAAATGCGAGCCTTGCAAAATGTCAATAGCCTGGTATTTACCTCGGAAATTAGGCAACTACATTAAAAAAAAAAATTTAAAAACACATTTAGAAATTCTTTCATTAGTGAAATTAATTACATAATCTTAATGAGGTCTTTGGTGCTTAATAGTTCTAATTCCTGAAGCTCTGAAAATAAAAATGATCAACAGAAAATGAGAACACAAACCAAGGAAAGTATCTACTCTTGCTTGTTTTCATTTCAAAACTAAAAGGCTGTGAATTTGACCCCCTTTGAAGGAAACTCAGAAGTCCTTTA
Source organism: Fulmarus glacialis (assembly GCF_000690835.1). Lineage (NCBI taxonomy): Eukaryota > Metazoa > Chordata > Aves > Procellariiformes > Procellariidae > Fulmarus > Fulmarus glacialis. The sequence continues at coordinate 195,064 of NW_009227881.1, read as the reverse complement.
GAGGTCTGGATTAGAGATGTGGTGTGGAAAACCACATCAGATTGACTGGGGGTGGTGATTAGAGGATGATCTCTTCTCAGGTTAAGTTACCACCCTGAGACATGGTAATGGATGACTTTTTGCGGAAGCTTCAGCTCACCAGTTTTATTTTGAGTAAAAAGGATTCTCTTGATAAGAAATGGGACTGTTAATTGTGGTGATAACTGTTTATGTAACAGAAGCAAGGCTAAAGAGAAACTGGGCTGAGACTACAACACAGTCATCTATAAGGCATGTTTATTTCTACTGTCTCTGTATTAGAACCACTGGCCTATTAAGAAAAGGCAATTTAAGCCATTTGATCTGGCAGACTGTATATTCCCTGTAAAAGTAATGTTGTTTCAGTAAAGTTCCAGCTGTCTTTGACCAGGTTGAAATAAATAGTGGTAGGAATGAAGCACAGTGCCTGTACAGTCAAAATATTATATTCCTGTGTACCTCTCGCCCTGCCGTTTATCTTGACTATTTAAACCTAGGTAAAAGCGTGCTTCTTGCTGGGATTTTGCATTAAAGTACCTATCTTGGGTCAGCTATTTTGACATGAAATATTTCTTCTTTCTCTTGCCCTGAAGGTACCGGTTTGTCCAGTCACAAATATGCTGTTGACATGCCTTCATTCTGACTTTTGTTTCTGGGAGGGCTTGTGCTAAACCGTACTTCGAAAACTGCAATGGAGGGGAGAAGAAAATGAGGGAGATATAGTAGTAATACAAATAAATACACCGATATTCAGCTGGACTAACCCTGCCACCTATACCCTCCATATCCTGGTATTGGAACAATGGTGAGTGTGTTTCAGCTTACGCTAACAGCACTGTAAGTTTTGTTCCTGCATCTCTGAAATCCTCTGTAGTGCTAACTTGGAAGCTGAATACCTGTGGGAGACACTTGGGTTTTTCATAGTTAGTTTAGAGTGGTTTTTTTGTTGTCTCTTGTGCTGCTTGATTTTTTTCTAATAGTTGTCAATTCTAACCACCCTACTGCTTGTGAAAAGATGTTCAAGCTCAGCAGAGCATTTCATGGGGTTGCTTGGCCGTATGAGTTTCAAATGGAATCAGACCTCATCCCTGAAACATGACAAAGCATAAAGCAAGCTCTTTGACTGCCACGTGCTGTGCTGTCTACTTAAGGTGGAGTCCAACACACACAAAGCCATGAAGAAAAGGGCTCACCTGTATATGATATAATGTGTGATACAATGTGAGTTCTCCTTATATGGCTGACAGGGAATTAACTGATTACAGCTGATGTTGCCTTGTTCTCAGCTATTGATTATTTTTCTGTTCAACCACTAGATTGTGTCTTAAGGCGTGTTGAAACAGGCTTCAACATGACATGGATTCCTCCCTAGGCTGGTGAGAGACTTCAGGTACTGATGTAACTAACTCCATTACATGTTCTTTGGTTTGCTTGGACAGTGGGACTGATGATGTCCCTTAGTCATTTATTCTGTGTAAACTTGACATTCAGAATAGTGCTTATCTTCATAAATAAGGGAAAGACATTTAAAGCAATAAAGGCAGAGTTGCTTGAGCTTCTTAGTGGAAGAGAAAATAGCTCTTGGGCCAAAGAGCTCCCTATGCCTAAGAAATATTTTCTGTTGTGGTTTGTTTTGGAGTGGACGGGGTTTTTATTAGCATGTTTCAACCTCTAACCCCAATGCCCAAGGTTTTTCACCAAGATTTTTGGTGAAAATATGAAAAAAAAAAAATCTCAGAAATCTAAAAATACGTATTTGTACCTGTGATTCTTGCAGGATCACCCTCAATCTGTATTGATAGGAAATGTATATTTTTACCAAAAGCTGCCTTAAAAAGTCTTCAGGATATCGTTGCAGATTTCACAAGATATCCAACACGATTGTTAGCACTTGGTCCATATCTTTCTGATGCTAGTGAAGTGCTGACTACAGTGGATTTTGAGTCAGACCCCTTAATTATAACAAAGAAGATAGAGAAAATAAGGGCAGAGAGTTTGTGTATTACTGGGGAGAAATGGAGGGAGGAATACAAGAAAGTAAACTATAAACCACCAGGCTCCATTCTCGCACGCGTATCATCCAAGTGGAATACCTTGCAGCTCCTGCTCAGAGACAATAAATGTTACAGCTTTACAGTGAGAAAAAATGAGGAGTGCCATTCCCAAAGGATACAAAATACATTTCTACCTATGACAAGCAGTTAACAATATGGATAGCATCTGCCTGGGCTTTTATCTTGATTTAAATTTCTTTTCCATTCACCAGTCTCAATTGCAGGAGAATAATATTGAAATGTGCATGAACTGCTAGATACAAACTTTATTACCACCTCTGTGGTACACCTACTATAGAGAGAGAAGTTTATGAGTGAAAAAGATCACAGGATGCTTATCACCTCCAATATTTGCAGTCCAGACTGGAAGAAGTAATTGATTTTCTAATAATAGAGAAAATTCTTGGCTGGAGGCATGGTATTGTGTTCTAGCCCATGTCTAGGTGATGTAATTTCCACCATAGGGAGTCACTGATCTGCCTTACAGTGATTGGTTGGCAGGATTACTTCTTAACAATCTTGCAGATGACATATCAATGCTGGGGCTTTCCAGCCATTAGACTCCTTAAAAAATGCATTCCCGTTTCTCACAGCTACAAAATTGTTGGCCCCTTTGAATCGTGCTAGAGTCCTGGAGGCATAAAGCGCCAACTTTATGCAGGATAAATCCCATTAAATATCACTGAGCCCTGGTAATAATAAAACAGGCACTTCCTTTTTGGAGGCAAGGTGGGACAGTCTCTTTTGCTCCTACTAGTTCAATGCAGAGGTTGCCTAAGGCTGCAGAGCACTCTACCAGTGAAGGATACCACTGCCTTTTGTGGAAAGTTACTTCCTCCTCACAGCAATGCTCTTTGGACCTTCTTGGACAAAAGAGCTGGTTTGTTTTAATAGTAGATCTGTCTGACCTGTCTCAACTTGAACAGAAACAGATCAGAAATACAAATGCTCTGATAATACATCTGAAGAGATAGTAACCCCTAGCAAGAGAGAAGTGATGGGAAGTCAAGGAATGGTAGATACAGTAATGTCTCCAGATATGGTAGCTGCCTGTCCAGACTGGGAAAGGAACATACATAGTGAGGCACAATGGGTAGCAAAGAATTTTATGCAGTGCATTGTAGGTTTTTTATCTTTCTAGATACAAACAATCCCTTGTCCTTCAAAGTGATTACTTGTCTTGGTAAAAGCTGCCAGTTGGGAGAAAAAGCCTTCTGCCTTTTACTGACTGACTGATTTCTGTGTCTGGGGCACAGTCTCAAAAGATGTATTGCTTCTTTCATTCTGAATTATTGGTATTCATGCACAAAAAGTATACATGCCATGTTACAGAGAAACCACAGCAGTGCAACCCGATGATGTTCAAACAGATTCTGAAAGGGTTTCGTAGGAATTTCAAAGGGCTTTGGATCCGCTCTTCTGTGAACTGCATCAAAAATGCAGTTTGGGTCAGTAATGTTGACATTTTTTTATAATGTTCATATTGAATTATTGCACATTGACTGTCACTTTGCTGTCAGTTAAGAGACAGGAGCTGGAGCCTGGGAATGCCCATGTACTTTTCATTTTGCTGTGCAGAGTTATCACACCAATTCTCTGAGTGATCAAAAGGGGAACAATGCATATGGTAATAGTGTCCTAAAGTTATTTTGAGCCTCTAATTACAAAATACAGTCTGGACAATTTGATTCAGTTTTCACTCATGATAGGGTTGTTTGGCTCAAAATCAGAACTTCTAGGTTCTAATCTTGCAAATAGCCAACTTTGTGGGCTATAACTGTGTTTAGCAATCTGTAAAATGAGAGATCTCAAAACAAGGTTCCATGGTACAGTCAGGAATGTACAGGTCTCCAGCCCCTACCTGTGTCTTATTCAAGTGGCAAGAGACTTCCCCTCTCCTTTTTTTTTTTTTAAATACAATATAAATGAAATAAAAAGATTAATTAGTAATTAGGGTTGTTGAAAAGAAGGCAAATGGAGAACAATAGCAAGCATTCCCACTTGCTAATGTAAATCAATGCTATCAAATTAGGTTGGGGTGTGAGGGGCAGGTGTCAGCTGAGCTGTAACTAATAAGAGCCTGTAAAAGAGATTAGCTGGGTACCCATGGGCCTCTGCTTGTTCTTGCCAGTGATGCTTTGTGTGGCAAAGTGAAGCAATTGTGGAAAGGATGCTGGAATCATTTTGGTGAGTCCTCATGGGCTGCAATAGTTTCAGATGTTTTTTTCTTCTTTAGAAACCTTTATTTTCTTGGTCTTTGCTGGGCTCCTACTGTTGGAACACATTATATATGTTATGTACATTGTGTACGCTGCATATGTAAAATGAATATAGGTTTCTGTCTTACCTGTGTTCCTTCTTAAGGGACAGATTACAAGTTTGATATCAGGATATCATTCAGATTGAATATATGCAAACCATTCAAGGAATGTTTGGTTGAAAACTTAAAGCTATAAAAATCCTGCAGAAAAGTTTGTAGTTTACTATTGTGCTTTTTATGGTATAATTTCTTATCATGCACTGAGGGTGTGAATCACAAAAGCAACTGGCACATAGAATCCCATTTGATGTTTTGGCTTTCAGTCCTGGCTGAAAACAGAAGAATAGGTATGATTGCTGGTCGTCTTTTAATGAAAATAGGCAGTTTCTTGATAGGACTGACAGACAATGATCCTTTCAGAAGGTTTGGGATGAAATGTAATAAGCAACAGAACTTACCAAAGTTCTCTTTTAACCAGTAAAACTCTTGGTGAAAAGCCCAACAGAAGTAGATGCACAAAGAACCATGACCCTCCTTTCTTTTCTGCTAAGTTCTCACATTCATGAGGTTAACTGGTTTTGTATCAAAATGAGCTGTGATTCAGAGTTTTCCTTAACCACCATATTAAGAAGAATGTGTTAGTTAAGCTTTCTTTCCAGCTTTTCTGATTCTAAAAGTCCATGTTTCTGAAAAAAACTCTAAACTAGTGATCGTTGAACTAATGTACAGTCTTGAGATTTCAGTTTTAGGGGCACACCAGCAAAATAATCATGGAGGGAAGCAAGAAGTGCATTATCAGGCCATTATTTTATACAATTCTAAATAATTATGTCCAGAATATATATCTGGTAGGCAGCCATACTAAGGACTCATAATGTATTTTGAGAGAATTGCAGAGAAGAGGAAACGTCATCCTTTGTAGATGCATTCAGAAGTGTAGCAGTCACTTCTAACAACTTGCTGGAATCACACTGGTACAGAGTTCAAAGGTCTACATCTGTGTTTCCTTGTCCTAGCCAGAAACCTCTGGCTGTGAGATCTCATCAGTATTCCTGCTGTAAGACTTGGTGCCGATATGGTCTTTGTTCCCTGAGCTTAAAAACCAGCCTGTTTTCACTGCTGACAGCTTTATGGAAGCAGCTATAAAGTTTTGCCAGTGCTCCCTCTGCTTGCACCAATGAATCTACATTTCCCACTACAGGAAGATTGATAGTGGGCTATTTTTATATTCTGAGCCAGATTTATGCATTCTGCAGAATCATATGAATCTAACCACATAATAAATGCGTGTATCAGTAAATGTGCAAAAAGTTATGCCAACTCTTCCTGAATGTCTCCCTGCATATCACTAATACTGCAAAAGAGGACTTTTGGAAGGCAAATAATGTGGCAATTTTAATTCTTTTTTCTTACGGGTGGTTGGTCTACATGGAGGGTAAAACTTGGATGTATGCAGAAAGGTCTGAGAAGAAACATTAAGCTAAATCAGAAGGAATGAGTTCCAGTTGTCAGGCAGCCCCAAGTCAGGGGCAATACTGCCCCTGAGGGTTCAGCCTCAAATGAAAATCCCCTTAGCTCTGACAATGCTGATACTTTGACAGATCCTATAGTTGAGTTGGAAATCTTCCAACAGAACAAAATGGATGAAAAAATAGAGGGAGAATGACAAAACATTTTTTTCTTTATTTTCTGAGCTATTTTCCCACAGTCTGATTTCCAAAGAGATCTGTTGACATAAGTGCAGCAGCCAGAGATGAGAGGTTTTTAAAACAACCTTCAGTGATACACAGTTTATACTGGGAAAATAATTATTCTTCAAAGATTCCAAAAACAGTGTTTTAAGGTGTTTAATGATTAAAAACCTGATGTCCTTGAATATAAAAGTTAGATGAAAGAACAGGGACCTTAATGCAGCTGAAATGATAAACATAAAGGGAGAAATAATGATCAAGCCTGAGGTGATTACATTCTCTAATTAGAACATATGTATCATTTAGGCGTGTTAATCTTTGTCTAATGTACTTTGGTTAGACTAACCTATATCCAGTGCAAACCACTTTGATCGTAACATCAGCGCATGTAGCGAGAAGAACCACTACATGTGTTCGCAGTCCTCTAAGCAAACGTTGAAGCTCCCCATGGCATCATGGTTCACCTTTGCAAATACACCTGAGTGGGCTAAGAGCACAGCTCCCACTGATGTGAGCATCTTGCTATATTAGACCCCTTTGAATATTTGCACCAGTATCTCAGGAGCAGAGAAGAGGTGTTTAGAATAAGGACTGACCCAAGCAGTAAGCTTGATGTCAAACACCTGCTCTTCAGCATTCTAGATGAAAAAAAACTATGAATGAAGTTATATAGCTGCAATCTTAGCTGCTGGGTCAGTTTGTCTCCATGGCTGTGACTCTCAAAATTAACTGAGTTACACCTCTTTGTGCTTGCTGAGGATCTGGAACATGGATCTTGGTTCCCAGGCTGAAGTATTTGAGGCCTGACCAAAAAAAAAAAAAAAAAAATCAGTGGTGTCTTAAAGTGCCTTGGAGGTATCCCCTGCAGTAATCAGCAGATGTGATTCTGCTCAAGCAAGTCTGTGTGAATGTGTATCACAGCCATTGTCTCTAAAAGCCACTGTACTTTTCCTGATTCCTCTGCACAAGCAATAGAAGGGTGGCAGCACAGGAAAAGCAGCTGGGCTGGCTACTAAATCTGCAGTTACTGATAGATTTTACAATCCCAAGGGTCATAGAGTATTGTTACTTAATAAGCTGCTTTTTGGCCAGGTGGGGTCAAAGAGGAACTGGGACAAATAATAGAGGTTACAATATAATGTTCTGTGGCACTGTGTTTCATACTTTCATGTACATGTGGATTGAGATCTGATTCTTAATGTGACTGCCCTTCTGCCCTCTCCCACGCCACTCCATCTTGGTGATGATGATGCTCATTCTGTTAATTTCGATTGCTGAGAGGTTTCAGTGGGAGTAATTTACTCTAAACTGGAGATACTTAAACACAGACCCATCTTAATCTGCAGTAGATTTTTTTTTTAAACATGAAGGAACTGATGGCTGTGCAGACCTTGCCCTTCTTTTTCCCACTTGCAGCTACCCCTTCCCGCGACTTCTCCCAGAAGGGACAATATCTAAAGAAGGGCTTGCCTCATTCCAGGTTGTCAGTTGAATTGGAGCTTTCTTTGCTAGAACTCAAATGGAGGAAAAGCGTGTAATGCATGGTGCCTGCATTTGTGAGACGTGAACCTCTCTGTGGGTCATAATCAGTATGTGATACTAACGTGTTACATCAGGTCTTTAATGGCCAGGAGGTGTTCTTCGTTTGTATGCCACAAAAGCATGTTTGCATACAGCGATAGGGTCGGCAATGACAAATCATGTAACTTATAATGAAGACAATTCAGTGGATTCTGACCCTTTCTGAATCTGTACATGTAGGCGGACCTTTACATGTGATGGATGAACATGTACTTGGTTGGTCATGGTACCTCTCAGGAGCATTCTTTATTTTTGGGGTTTAGGATCAGGAGCAGCAGGTTTCTGGTCACCCATGTTTGTACCACCTCAGTAAATGCAGTTCTTGGTAGCGAAGGAGTAAATTATATCACTGTGTACAAGGCAATGGGAGTCAGTAGTTCTGGCTTCCACTCCTGGATTTGCTGGTAGTGAATAGGCATGGAAGAATCTCCAGCTTCTTGCAGTTCAGTTTTTGCTCTATAAAAGAGAAATACTGTCAGAATTCTTCATCAGTATAAATAGTGGTTTTTAGTCCTGGCAGTAACAAAACTAGTATTTAATCAGAGAAATCTTGAGGTACTTGTTTCCTTTTATCTCTGTATTTCCTGGTAATATGGGAATGTTCTAGAACTTTTATATTTTAAATAAAGCTGGTGTTATTTGGCCTCTGACTGTAGGCTAGACGGTCATGAGGAGAGACAGGAAGAGAGAATACTTCATGGAGACCTCAGAGTTTAATTTCCGGCTATGCCACCATTGAAATTAGCTTCAGTGGATGTGTGGAATGTAACCATACTTCTTAGTGTATATTGGTGCCTTGCAATGAATGCCACAGTAATGAAGTGAGCGAGGATCAGGCTTCAAACTTCCTACAAAGTAGGAACCCCCTAAAACAAACAAAAAAAGTTTTTGGTAAAAAGTTGTATGTTGAGACGCCATCAGCCTAGCTGAGATTTCTGCAAGGCAAGTTTGATCGCAGAGCAGTTTGTCAGTGCTAGTAAAGGGAGGATAGCTGAGAGATTGGGAGGCTTGGGAGATATGGTTTCAATTCCACTCATCTGCGGACCTCCTGCTTGACTTTGGGGAGGAACAGAAAAATCATGTACTACTACTTTTGTTTCACCTCCCTGTTTGGAAAATGGGGATGTGCAATTTCCCTCCCACACAGGCATGCTGTGAAGAGAACTCTGCAAATGACTGATATGCTCTTGTACTGTGGCGGATAAGGACCAGACAAACAGCAAGGGCCCAATTTATGACTGTACAACCCATTTCAGACTCCTCACTTGCATCCTCCATCCCAACTCCCAGATAATGCATTAGATGATCAGTAGCCCCGTGAGGTTTGTTAAATCTAGGAATTGCCCTGGAGTAGATCCAGTCCTGCTATGTCCTTGATTTCTCCTGAATACTTGTGTGTGTGGATGCTCCCCCACAGAGGGAGAGTTGTGAAGGACAGTTGATTCTGTTTTGAGCTGAGAGTAATTACTGCAAAACATTTGTGCACAGCTGCCAGAAAATAGTTGCAGCACCGTAGTGAATTTACCTCTGAACAGGAACTGCAGAACAGCTTCTGCACATAAAGGAGAGCTAGTGAATGTGTTCTGTTTAATACATAGATGAGCTCTTGATTGTGCTGCATGTTAGCAGCCTGGGGAGTAGAATCCAGGAACGGGCTGCTTTGAAAAGACTAATATCTCCTGAGGTGCTTCCCACACTGTGAGAACCATGTGGCTAGATACAGAGGTGTCTTGAAGGACGTTTTGGGATTTCATAGGATATTTTGGCTACTACCGTGTGGGTAAGACTTCTCTGTGCACCTGCCTTTATAGAACAGCTTGTCCCAGGTTTTGAGAGGTGTCCCTCGGGGCATGGCCTGTGAAGTGCTCTGGTGCCAAGCTGTCACTGTCCCTTTGGCACATGGTCTTTTCTCCCAGCATATGTTTTTTTGTACTCTAATCAGACATGAGAGGCCCCATAAGGTACAACATGACTTCCAAATCAGTATGATTGAGACAATCAAACTGGTTGCATAAGGTTGTTAAGAGAATTCTTCATTAACCTCAAGTATCCCTCAGTAATGAATGCTGTGGATAAGAAAGCTTTTTGAAGGCTAATAGCAAGCAGAAATTTGAGACTGATGGGCTGTATTTAGAATCAGTGTGTGTGAAGGGAGAACAAGAGCCAGGCTAAAGAGACAAATAGATGCTTGAGACAGGCACCTGAGAATGCTGACAAAATGCAGAGGTCAAAGGGAGGAACAAGTCCAAGAGCAAGCTCTTGTCCCCCCATGCTTGCTCCATCACCAGTGGGTCTCAATTTGTCATACTGGAGTTCATTTTCTGATTTTTTTTTTAAATTTTTTTTTTCTCCCCTTATTGTAACCCTAAGGAGTGGCCGTAACCACTCCGTGGATATGGAATGTGATTTCAACAAATAAAGGTGGGGTCCTGTTATTTGAAGTTTGGTAAGGCTCAAGTGACCTTACATGTACTAACATAGAATTTTATGGCATGAGATGCGCCTGGCTGCTTCAGAAACACTGCATGTACTGGCTGAGCATAGAAAGACCATCCTTTAGAGACTGACAAATGGCAAATTCCACACAGGACTGCGGTACTCCTTGAATGCTTAACTGTTTCTGAAGATCGAGGAAGGCTGCACACAGCCCCTTGGGTATTCAGGCATGCTGAATTATCTGTTGAGGGGTTCCATCTAACCCTGAAGTATTTTTCTTGCTTGTATGCAAAGTTGCAATACTGGGCCTTACGGGAGAGCTCTACAGTTAACTGTCAGAAGTCCCAATACCCTTGTGGATCCTGCCACAACTAGGCAGGATGTACAGGAGAGCAATTCTGATCCCTTCCAAAAGGGGACTTGAAAAAATTCCTAGGTCTCAGCAATGTTAGCATAGCCTGGCCTGAAAGCTCTGAGTTAGGAAAGCAGCTGTATTTCAGATGTAGATGCAGGCATGTCTGGCCATCCAGCCTGATGGTGCCCATAAAGCTGCTCAGGGTCTGGCTGTAGCAGAGGAAAGCACTGCAGGAGGCATGAGAGATTATTATCCTCATCATGAGAAAGTGAGAAATGATCTTAATAATAAAATACATGCATTATATAAATAAAGAGAATTCTTATGCAGTTTATTCTCTTCATGGACATTCTCTTTGATTCTGTCACATGGAGTGTGTGTATGTGCATTCATATTAGGCAGAATAATGGCCTTTCTGAAAAGATATTAGTGGATTATTTTACTCTTGCTGCAGGTGGCATTAAGATGAGAGGCCTTGGCTATTGTGCTGTCAATTTGTTTAATGATTATTAGAGGAGCAGGTGATTTCTATTAAAGGGAAGTGACAGACTGTCCATTAGATATAGATGCATGTTTATTAGATTGGAAGCCTGGAGCAAGCAGCCTGGCTCATTTGCTTCCAAATTCCAGACCAATCTGTTTTATTTTGCACGTGGAAGGTTCAGAGCACAGTAAAAGTGGGAAGTATTTACCAAGCAGGGATAAGAGGACTGCTGCATTCATGCACATATATTCACTTCCATACCAAATGGAGATTGCAGTGGGAAGGAGGCTGGGAGAGTGCAGGCTGTAATACATGTTTCTCAGCTTAATTTCTTAGCCTTCTTACCTAGATGGGCTTGGACGCAGAGAAAGATGACATAAAGATTTAATCTTTAAGTGCAAACCCTTTGTCTCTTCAATCTGTGTATGTGTGTCTCCACGTAATAGAAAGATGGGTGATTTCCTCTAGACCCATTTATCCCAGTGTTCTGGGTCTGCTGGTAGCCAGCTGCTTCAGTGGGAGATGTAAGCTCTCTCCACAGTGAACAATTACAGAAGAATCTACCCAAAGGAGACATTTGTAGTTCCCACCAGCTATTGGTTTATGCTCTGAAGCAGCAGAATTTATCTCTGTCTTTAATCTGGTCTAATGTGACTGTGGATGTTCTCATTACCCAGACAGAAGTTTAATCCTTTCAGGAAATGGCTCCCCAGTTCAATGCCTCTGTTATCCTTCTTTCATCTCATTCAAACTGGTGCACTTCAAAATCAAATCTCTCCTTTCACAGATCTAATATAATAAGCTTACCACTCTATCCACCTCCATTAACCAGATCTTCACTGGGATAGTGATTCGGGGTCCGGTGTCTGCAGATCAAAGAAGATGCTGAAAAATTGGAAGGGTTCATAAAAGAGCTGTATAAATGATTCAGAGTCTGGGAAACATCTTTCTAGTGAAAGCTGTAAGGAGCTTGATCCATTTAGGCTATCAAAGAGGAAATAAAGAGGAGACTCCATCACAATGTGCAAGCAAAAATACAGGGAAGATAACTTCTTTTAATAGATGGCTCCACTAGGCAGCAGAAAAATACACAGTGAAATTTGGCTGGAAGGTCAGGATTTAGCTTTCATTGGAAGCTGGAGTGAGCACAAGAGTTGGAAAAAATACGTTTGTTTTCAGGGTAAGATAATTAGCCATTGGAAAAATTTACCGTCAGCGTAACAAATTACGAAAATCCAGAACATGAGCCTAATTTAGGAGATCCGTAATGCTCTCTGATGAAAAGCATTGTTTTATTCTACTGAGTAGAGACTAAGCTAAATGATGTATCACAGTGGGTGCTGAACGTTCCTGTTGGAGACATCAGCTGAGCATCATGCTTCTATGTTGCAGCGGTGTGGCTGCAGAAGGGAAGCAGCTTAAAATACAGACTTCTATCCCAGAAAATTACAAAATCAAGTTCCTGGTATCCTGCTGAATTCCTTTGGGGCCTTAATTTTTCTCATTCAGTTTTCCTACCTGTAAATATTGATAGCACAGAGCTATTTCCTGTCAGGAGACAGGTGTGGATGTCCTCATGTTCGTAAAGCACTCTGAATATCAGTAGTGCTATTTTTGCACCAGAAATGAGCAGTACATGATACCTCTTTGTGGATTTCCACTCTGTATTTAATTCCAAATGTGTGCATCAGTGCAGCCTAAACTACAATTTAGTCAAATTAAAGAAAATAAGACAAAAGTCTGTTCTCTGTTGCATGCTCCCTATCCTGGTTTATGTATCTGTCACTGCAAAGACAGGGCAATGTGCTACTGCATGCTAATAAATCACTTTCTTTTTGCAGCTCTCTACTCCTGCTGAGTGGCTGTGACTTGTGAATGACCTGTTCCTGCTCTGGGGACAGCTGGACTGAGAAATCAACTGGGAGTTACAGTGAGCTTATTTGCTTCCAGTCCTGGCTCAGCAACAACGAATGGGCAAAGGCTGCCATCTTCAGTCAAAACCTCCCTACAGCAGTGGAGGGGAGAAATTCAGAGAAGAGCTTGCACCACCGGAAGATTTGAGACAGAGCAGGGACCAGGTGGAAGAAATGTGGTAAGGAAGCACTAGATGTGGAGCAGAAGCTGCACTGACTGGTGTCACAACCCTTTGTCATCTGGGTGAATTCCTGTCCCCAGACTACAGTCCTGCAAGTAAACACTTTGTTACTGAGTGGGGGTATCTGCAGAGTGAGGGAGATATTACTGCTGTCCTTAGTTCACAGGGAGAGTGAACCTTCTTTTCTCCAACCCACCCTCCCACCCCTTCTCCCTTTGGAAACTTACTTAAAATTCTTTGTCCTTGGCTCAGGTGTCCTGGGGCTTTAGACGAGCTGGATTGCAAATTTGTCGTATTAGTCTCCATGAAAACACAAGTAGTGACTCTTGTCAGCTGACAGGCTGTCCCCGGGACCACCCTCACCATTCAAAACACCCTACTAGTTCCAATCACTCATAGTCCCCTCTGATGCTCAGCAAGAGATGAAAGGGGAAGGCAGACATTAAATATTGCTGTATTTAAAGGCTACAATACCATATTCTTTGCCTCCCCACCAACTATTTGCTGGGCTGTTATTTCACTATTCTTCTTCTGTTTTTTCTTTTTTCTTTTTTTTTCCCTGGGCACATGTTTTTCCCAATTCAGGCAAAATCACTACTTCCATACTCAGCTGTCCTGATTGCGTGAAGAAGAGTCTGATTGCATTATTCATCTGCAGTGCTCACAAAAGACTTCAAAATGCTTGACTAGACCTAAAGCTTTTGATGACATTCTGTTTCAATAGAAAGGGGTAAAGATACTGTGGGAACTGGTGGCATCTGATCGCGTGGCTACCCCACCAGCTGTGGATGGGACATCTAGGCCTGCATGGTACAAGATGAACTGCTGCTTTTATTGAGCTTTTCTGGGAGATGGCTTGCTGTGCTGTTCTGCTTTGTTTTTCTTTGTCCAAGGCTGCAGTGATGCTGGGAAGCAAATTGGGTTTACGTACTGGTATATGAAGGTAGCCTAACTCCAAGGAAATGCTGCCACCTGTGGGCATGAAAGCACATTTATCCCAGGTTGGTTATTTTCATATCATTAGAAACTCTGACTTAGCTTGTTAAAATTCTTCTGATTAAAAAGTTTATTAAACTTTTAAGAGGGTAATCCAGTGGAATAAAGACAGCAGCAGAAAGGTCATGCTGTACTTCACTACTGACAACTGGGCAATTAAAAAGACAAAATACCAGGCTAAGTGCATCTTTGGTCTGACTCATCTGACCAGTCTTATTTTGCGTATTCTGTTATATTGCTATTGCAGCTCTTATAATCACATCTACTCTTTCAGTGCCAGGGCATCTTGCTTGTGTTTGGTTTTGAGCAGTAGAAGGACTCAATCCAAAAGCTGAATGGAGATTCCCAAGGGAGTACTGCAGTATGTGCGTGTTGCAGCTCTTGAAAGGAAGTGTGAAATGGAGTCTGAATGGATGAGTCTTGAGTGCTGTGTGTAAAACTTAGATCTGTATTAAGCAACTTATGTTTATACAGTAACTCTGTATACAGTGAGAGCCAGCTTTATAAACGGAGAGATTCCAGAGAGAAAGTGCTTTGGTAATGTCACTAAAAAGATACAGTTCTAAGTTAGAACCCCCATTCAAATCCTTCGATTGCAGAGGGAGACTCTCTCAGTATCCCAGCCTGTCAGTCTGACCAGTGTTGACATGATGCACAGCACTGGTACTGAGGTCACTGCAGCGTCAAAAGAGCAATGAGTATTCTAGAAGGTCAGGACCAAGCAATTTAGGAAGCTGAGGAGGAAGAAGGCAGAATAAAGTGATTCCTAGTATGGCAGGGAAGTTTAACCTCACCTGTGCACTGTACTTTCTGTTGGCTTTTATTATACCATCTTTGTTTTCTTGGGAGGCCTGTTTACTATACTGGCTTTCAGGTTGGCTAGGTATGCTTATGATTTCATCATAGAGAAGATCTGGATGAAAAAGGTAAGGGCAGAATCTTTTTGAAATGGCTCATATTTTGCATGTTGATGTGAGAATGCAAGAATTACATTTGGTATGGAAGGAGTACTAGCTTAGAAACTATCTTCTGTTATAGTGCACTAAACATGGCATGTTCAGGGAAAGTTTGGTTTGGTTTACTTTTATCTTCGAGTTGATTAACAGGTTAGTGCTTTTCGATGTTACTGTCTTTCCCCTTTTAAGAGGAGCGGACAAAATAGTTTTTAGCAATGTAGATATTACAGGCTGCACAAACATACATACAGAAACTTCAGCACCTACATATGCATGTAGATAAACACAGATGCACACAAGAGCAATATAATCCTTGCCTTTTCAATCCACGTTTGCATACAACCTCTGATACTTAAACACACAAGCTAGTATGTGCAAACACACAGTATCTCATGCACATAAGTATTTAAACACCTAGGCAGAGTTCATAACAGAAATTACACATGTACGTGGTCAAGCCATCTCTCAAGACCATAACTCCCCACTCTGTATACTGCAACTATTGGAAAAATTGTCTTAAGCTGTTTTTCAGTATTTTAGAAATAGCCTTTTTCATATGGTCCGAATGGACAAGGATATGGGACTAAGCATGCTGAAAACAAATCCACCACCAAAAGATCTATGATCTTTTGACCCCGGTCGTACCTATGTGCAGTATGGAATTTTTGAGAAGGTATTAGTAGCTCCCAAGGATATCACCAGGATCGTTCATATGACATATCCAGGCCACTTATGTACCTGGTTGCAGTGTAATTTGCAGGACTGAAGAGCTCTTTCCTTGTGTCACTTCGTGTTGCCTCCAACAACTGTTGCAGGCCGTTTCACTCCATCACTTCCAAGGGAGGGCATAATGTTCTCATCAGCTCACCTGGATTGTGTGGGCAGATAATGAAGGGAACACCTGTGCTGCTAGCAAACTGTAGGCATCTCTGTTTGCCAAAATGTTAAATTAATCTGATTCTCTGCTGTTGTGGTTGCTGAGCAGAGGTGGGGTTTAGTTCTTAAGTGTTAGCTCTTTACAGATTCTGATGTCTGGGAAACTGAGTGTAAAAGAAGAGAGGCCAGCACAGTATCTCATGTTACCAGCAGCATTGGTCTCTTTTTTTTTTTTCCCCCCCGGTAGGTGTTTACAGCTTTTCTGTCACTGAATAATCTGTGTTAGTTATTTGCCACAGTTATTAATAGCTGTATCTGCAAGAAGGACAGAATCCTACCTCATAGCAAAAGCTAATCAGAATTAGCTGAAGCTATACAGTAAATCTGAGTCTTACCTGGGGCTGTTACTGGTGTACATTAAAAGAGGTAACAGGCCATGTTAAAACAGAACATTGGAACTGAGATATTCCAGGGTATATGCTAGGGAAATGTTTTATGTGGTCAAAACTAAGAAAATGAGTTCACACCTGGTGTAAAATGGGAAAGGGTGGGGAGACTAGTAGAGAGGTGGTGTTAGCAATAGAGCACACTATTCCTTTCGCACTCAGGTTATGAGGCAATCGCTTTAAGGTGATGAGAATCAACATTCATTAGTGCAACCAGTAGAGAAGAAATGCAACTGCATCTGTATATCATAGTATGTGTCTGCACAGCGTGCCCTCAGCAAATTCCAGGAAGATAAGGCTTTCTGAAGTTTTTAGTAGCTTAGGTGAAGGAAAACATATTCCACCCTCCTCTTACTTTCAATCCCCATTCAGATTTGGTGGTAGCTGGGTGTGTTGGCTTTAGCCATCTTGGGAAACAGTGTATGGCAAAGCCAAGGTTAACAATCTTTTTGCTTCTCTGTCAGGACAAAGATGCCACACAAAAGGAAACAAATTTCGGTCTGCTGGATAGGAGTCTTCTCTACACAGGCAGAAATGATGCTATCAGCTCAAACATCTATGGGGTGTGTCCTGGTAAGTAGATTGGTTAGCACAGGTTTCCTCTTCTGATGCAGGTGGTGAGTCATATCTGCTCTTATGAGGACATCAAGTGAAAACACAAGTATATGTCAAGTTTTGCAGTTCATATGATCTAGGTCATGCTTTTTCCTAATCCAAATTTGGGAAGATGATTTGGAAAATTCTTAAGCAGGAAAAGTTATATGAAATGACTGAAACTCGCCATCTGATGTCTCCCTAGATCTGGCTGTAGGCAGACTGCTGCGTCGGGCTACACAATCTCTATCTTCTGGGTAATGGAATCACTTCTGAGTGATTCAGCCCTGATGGCTTACTTGGTGGCTTACTCTTTCAATGGGAGCTGATAATAACAGTATTGGTGTTTTTGTTATTTTAAATGCATATCTAAAGGATTGAGTGTGCTGTCTTTATCCACCAAAAAAGGATATGCCAATCACACACCTCAATGGAACTAAACTACCTTTTTTTAATCTGAGCATCCTTTTGTATGTTGGATTTTGGTGGCTGCAAGTGAATGAGCAAATAGTCACGTGGGTTTGATGCCCTGGCCTTTCACAATGACAACCAGGGAACTGGAGTTATGTGGTCAGCTGCATCCAGCCCGCAACAGTAGCAAATTAACATGGCAGTGTTGACTTATGTTGGTTGAGATTTTGGTTCATTGTGCATATGTCTAACTAAAATCTCTATCTTGGGATGGCTGCAGAGTGTAGGTAACTGAATTTTGTTCCTTCTGCCTCTCCTGTAAGTCATAGAAAAACAGAAAAAGTGGTGGTTTAGATGTGTGCTTGTTTTAGATGGAAGCTGTGTTACTACCAGAGCAAGCCTCATAACATCCTCTTTGACTGTGTTTTCAGGTGATACTGGTGTTTCTTCTGAATATTGGTGCTCTCATCACTTATTTTGTCAATCTTCCTGAGTAAGTAGATTACTGATGTTTATCCAAAAAGCTTGTTTAAACAAACTCTAGAAACGAACTGCCAAGCTGATGTGTTTTCTAAGAGCTGTTTTGTGGCCACAGATATGAGCCAGAGGAACCTATGGGCACTGATATGTGACAGGCCCTTTTGAGCTCCATTGGTTGTCAGGTACATGTTCCCCCCTTCCTTTAAGATGCCAATACTTTACGGGGATTACAGATGCCAGAAGAGCATACCTTGGGCATAACTGCATAGCAGCAGCCTGAGTAGTGCATGGAACTACACAATGCAGCCAGAAAGGAAAAATTGTGGTTTGTATCTTTCTGTTACAGCTGTTGAGGTTTCACTGTATGTAGGTTTTTTGTGTGTATACCTTCAAGGCTGGATTTTCAGAAGAACTGAGGGACAGATGTCCAAATCCTACAGCTTTTGAAAAGGGTCCGGCACCCATTTTGGTACAGACATTTTGAAAAGCATTCAAAGGCCAGCTATTGCTATTGCAATGTTTAGAGAATGCTAAACTTTTAATAAAGCTCATCACCCACTACCCAAAGCTCTTTTGAAAGTCTGGCCATCTGTTTTTGGTATCTAATTGGGAACGGAGCTCTCCTGTAAAATCCAGCCTTTGGTAAACAATTTGATGGGAATAAAATAACAAGACTGAGTAAGAAAGCACACTGTAGCCTCTACCAGTCTTCACCTGAATACATATATTTTGTAGAATGTGCTCAGGGGTAAAGAGATACTACTATGTAAACTCCTTTGATTGATTTAATATGCCAGAGCATTGTTCTCAGTTCTTTGCTTGGACTGGTGCACAACACTGGAAAAATAAAATGGAATCATAAAATGAAATAAATAAAATATAAAAGCTATGGACCACTCTGAACTGAATTCAATCAGTGAGGGTATGCCTGAGAAGTGAAATTATACATCAAGAGCAATCCAATATTGTGTTTAATCCGAAGACATTCTAAATCTGACAAACATCTATAGAGTTGTTTTTAAGGAATAAACAGGCAGTTAATCCTATTTACACAGAGTTCTTTCCATGAGTGGCATTACACCTGTAGGTGAGAGTAGATGTTCACCTGGGCTGACCTGTGGGACTAGTTTACTTTGTTGTGTTTCTGCTTTCAAAATATTCCCTGCATGGGTGGAGGAAGAGGTGCCTCAGGTGGCTCATAGTATATGTACCTAGCTTGCTATCAGCCTGGTGTAGGCAATATGTCAGCAAGCAAGTGTGAGAATGTGGCCTGTAATCTCTTCAGGCACTCTCAAACATCTGTTGTTGGACCAGGTGGTGCCAGTGGGAAAAGCTTATTCCCACAGCTTTCTACTGCCAGATTTTACCACTTGCATCAGTCTGCACTGTTACACTTTGTTTGAGCACTCTAAGCCTATTTCATGCAAGGTCAGCGAGGCTGGCCTAGAAAATTTAAATTGGTGGTGTAAGCTAACCTGGCAGACTTTGATGGAAACTACTCAATGCTTCAACTACTCCCTTGGCAGTTAGAAGGCCATGTTCAGAAGCAGTTCAGTGAGAAATAGCTACAGGAGCTCTCTCTTCTGCTGGCTAAGCTGAATACAGAAGAGTATGCTGGTCCACAGGAGAAGGGTGAAACCGTTTTCCTGAAGAAGTCAACAGAAGGATTTGCATAGGCACTCTATAAGTATATGAAACCCAATCTTTCCAGTGTATTTGCATGATAGATAATGTTAACATGCTTGCTAATGCTAACGAAAACGTGCTATTAACAGTCATTTATTCTGCCTAACTCACTGAGGAGGTAGAGATTTAAATGACACAAAATTGTGAATACATTTAAATTCTGGTTTAGTGATTATTTCATAATAAAAACCCAAACCAAATGTCACTTTATAGCCACTCTATTGTTTGTTTTTGTTTTCTTTTTTTGCCCTTGCCTCCACTGGCTGTGATGTCTATTTCCCAATTTGAGCAGAGGAATTCAAGATCTCCTTTCCAGACAGCATCCTTTATGTAGATATAGGCTTCAATGCTTTCTTCCTCCTTTACTTTGGATGATGGGTAAGGACACTTTATGGGAAGGTTGAGTTAAAAATGAACTGTATTTGGGAGCAGTTTACCTGTGTGGACAGCAGGTGCTCTCTAATATAATGTTTGATTGCTTTAGCTTAACTTGGAGCCACTCTGGTTTTTCACCTTTTCTTGTAATTAGTTTGTTTCTTCCCTTTGGAATCTGGTTATTTCCAGCTTTTCTGCAACATTTCCCAGCTCACATGTTAGCTTTGTCTGTCTTTCACCATGTCTTTAAACCACTGAGTAAATTAGTCAGGTCTCTCTTCAGCTGCTCTTGAACAAACTGTATAGCTATATGCCATCTGTTGTTACAATGACATTAGTTGCACTGGTGTGAAATACATTTTGCTTGTAGCTTTTGACATTAGAATTTTTGTCGAAGTCATTAGAAAACAGGATATTCCCTGTTATAGATCGATGTAATGAGGATGGGGTCTTGCCTGCCCTTTGGTTTTATAATTCATTGTTACTGGTACTGCAGTACCACAGAGAAAGACACCCTAGAAAAAAGATGAAAGGGGCAGATGAGAAAGAGTGAGAGAAAGAGAGCAACATTATACCTGTATTCTTGTACACTGAGAATACAGCCTATTTTGTATTCTTGGGGCTCTAGCCCAAGCCTCTCTGAAACAAAACAGGAATGTTAAGAGGGTGTCCACAGAAGCCAAAACAATAGAGAAGGATGCAGACTGCAAAAATGGGTCTCCTCAGAGAGCTGCCTTCTTGCTCTGATGAGACCCACGATCACACAGCACTGATGCTTTTTGATGTTATTCATCTTTAGTTTGTGGCAGCAGATGACCAGCTGAGGTTCTGGCTTGAGCTGAATTCTCTTGTGGATTTCTTCACGATCCCTCCAGTTTTTGTTTCCTATTATTTAAAGAAGAATTGGCTTGGTAAGTAAGACTTGGAGATCCTGCTTTCCATCCATGTTGTTCTGCATCTTACATCAAGACTCCCTTCAAGCTTACTTTCATTTGGGGAGGCTTTGACTGTCAGTATGAAAACTGTTCTTTGGGAGCAAAATTATGCCTTGTTGGCAAAAACTCCTTTAATTTTGAGGGGCTTGTAATTTACCCAAGTCTGTCTCCATTCTGTTTGTCTGTCTGCCTGGCTTTTAGTATCTCAGCAATCACTGTACCTGACCAACTGGATGAGGAGTTTCCCAGCAGGGAAGCAAAGATGGTACCCTGATTTTTGTGAATGGCTTTCTTGCATGCTCTGGGGTCTATAGTCTAGTGGACCTATATGTCACTTAAACCTTCAGGTTACAGTTCAAAGGAACTGCAATTCTTAATTTTTCTCATAATTCAAGGCCTCCTTTGAGGATGTAGGTGGAAATCCAGTGACGTAAAGGCTCTGAATACTGAGCATGCATATTTAAACATTTCTGAATACATGGAAACACTCCACTTCTAGACAGATTTTTTTCTTCTCTTTCTCACTTTTCTGCAGGTTTGCGTTTTTGGAGAGCACTTAGGTTGTTAGAACTTCCGTGAATCCTACAGTTCCTCAGGATCATGAAGAACAAGTAAGGTAAAGCCTCACCAAGTACACTTGGAAGCTTAACATTCTCCCTGATGTGTGTATTTTGGCTGACTCAGGTAATAAAGGAAAATAGTAGTGTTGCATATGCAAAAAAATTACTATCAATAATGTTGCACTGGAAATTACAAAAAATTTTATAACTATCAGCTCAGTGAGACTCTGGCGGCGGGGAAATGAGTGGAAATTATAAATGCAAGAAATCTTAAAGGTTTTAGAGGTTGATAAATGTCACAAATGAGATGTTGCTTATGATAGAAAGGGCTAGATGTAGGACAGTTTTCTAATCCTAAATCCTTTGTATGTAATCTTACACTCACTAGACAAGAGTTTTGTTGAGTGGAGTAGGGTCATGTAAAAAATTTTAACTCTGGTAAAGATTACGTTGCATGTTAAATGTCCTGGGATTTTTCCCTTTCTATCTCCAGTTATTCAATCAAGCTCTCCAAGCTCTTTGCTGTATTTATCAGCACCTGGCTCACAGCTGCAGGATTTATTCACCTGGTACGTATAATCAGCTACACATCCTTCCTTGTCACTTTAAATCAGTATTGTCATGTGAGCTTTGGGTATATGTTTTTTCCTAACAAATGCAGCATTCTCTTAGGAGAGAACAAATTTGTTGTAGCAGGACAAAGCATGACTCAAGCCAGTGTAGTTTACTTGCATATGTTATCAGATGTGGTTCCATCGATGCAATAGCCCCCTATTTCCCCCCCGGTAGTGAATCACTTCTGCAATAACTAAAATAGTGCTAATTTTTTAATGAATAATTGTGAATTGGAGATGGACTGAAACCAAAACCAATTTAAAACTCTCTCTTCTTTTCTCTTTTCCTGCCCCCAGGCAGGTAGAAAAAAATGGAGTTCCTTGGGTTCAGCCTGCAAATTCCCAGTCCCTCAGCTATTTTAAATGCATGTACCTAGTAATGATGACTATGTCCACTGTTGGTTATGGTGATGTTGTGGTTCAAACAACGTTGTGTCAAACCTTCATTATTGTCTTCATTATTGGTGGTTTGGTAAGAAACCTGTATTTTTTTCTTAAAATGGCAACTGGGGACAGACAGTGAACAGCAGTGTCACCAAAAATTTGATCTTAGCAGGATTGCAGTAGGGATTAGACATCTATGAGCAAAGAGAGTTTTGACGTTAAGTATTTATTAGCATGGCTATAGAGTAAGTTTCTCTTCTAAGAGCTGGCACGGCTTCTAGTATTTCTTCCTGTGGCTGCAAATACTGGCAAGAGCCAAAATACTGGACAAAATTAATCCAAGGTGTCAACGGCATAAATCCATTATCACTACATCATTTTTTTTTCCTGCTAGTGATTTTAGGAATCCAAAGTAAATTTCTCATTGTTGTTCCACATAATTTAAACTCTCACAAATTGATTTATTGTGGTTAGGAGAGACAGAATTGGCCTGAGAAAGATTATTTTTTTCTTGATGTCTTAGGTACTATTTGCAGACTTCATCCCTGAAGTTGTGGAAATTGTGAAAGCCATAAAAATTACAAATCCTCCTATGAAGCGGTGAGTGGGAAAAAGTAAGTATGGTTGCTATTTGTCTTTGGAAAATAAAAATCAGGTCAGTGACTAGGCTGGGAACCAGCTCAGAAGAAATAAGAAGCTAAGTAAAGCTTCCTGTAGTAACTTAAATGAAATCCTGAAACTTACTCTTGGTTGATCCTTACCTCAAGACTGTCTGAATAAACCTTGTCAACAGCACTATTCAGCATGGGCTTTATTTTCAAAGGACGAGAAGCTAGCTGACATGATAGCCTAACTTAGAGATTGAAGAGACCTCTTTCATTGGTGGTGGTGGTGGTGTGGTTTTTTTGGTTTTGTTGGGGGTTTTTTTGTTTGCTTTTTGGCCACTCACAGGACGGGGCAGGTACAGCTTTAACCAGATCTTATAAAATTCCTTCTATGACTCTTTGTTTTTGGAATGTCTACCATTCACTGGTTCTAACACTTACAGTTCCTCTTCCTTTCCAAAATAACTCCTGAAGTAAATAGTCATGATGGATGAAATTTCCATCAAACCAAAGACAAAAACTGTCTTCTACATTACTGGGATTAATATACTACAAGCAGGTGTGTAGTTTCATACAGTGTCAGCTTTGCAACAACCATTCTGTTATTTTCAAAGTGACAAATCTTGCTTGATCTCTTCCTGTAGCTATATTGTTGTCTATAGTAATATCACTCTGGAGAGTGTCACTACATTCCTACAAGACTTTTTGCTTCAGGACAAGGGAAATATTTGCACAGAAATCCTTTTTCTGGGAGAGTAAGTATCCTTATTTCTCTGAGATAGTTCACTTTGATTCCCTGAACATGAATGTAGGAGATCTGAAAGTAAAGGAAAGCAATGCTTTGTAACTAATTAATGGGAGTTGGAAACCAAAATGTAGCAATGAAGCTTTCATGCTGGAATGTTCATGATAAAATGTTTTCTGTTGTGATCAATTAAAAAAAAAAAGTTTCCCTGTAAATTGCGTAGTAAGCTAGCTTTGCCAGATATGCCCGACTTTAAGTCTTGCCAAGTCTGGCAATCAAATAATTGTCACCTGTCTCAATTTCTTATACTTTTTTTTTTATCCTGGGGAGAAAATTTGTAACTTCCACTTGGTCATGCTGGTGTATGGCAAAGGGAGGAAAGTGAAGCCACTTTTCTGTGCCAAAAATATCAGGCATTTCAACTGTCCTGTCAGATCCCCTTCTTCTGCCTAGCTGAAGCTTTTAGACATGTTTCTGAAAACAGAAGCTTCAGAGGGAAATGATTGCTGGGAGCACAAACACGTTTCTACCTTGGAATGCAGTGGAGGTGAGGCAAGAGGTGAGCAGAATATTATAAGCATCTCTTTTGAAATACCATGGCATTTTGAGAGAGCTGTTGATTTGAGGATGCATGGAAATGAGGTACAGGAATGGTTCAAAGACAGGAAAAAATGCTTTAGAGGAAGAGATGTAGACTTCAGTCTGTTTGGTGTAACAGGAAGAAGATAGGGAATTTGGCTCAATTAAAGTGCCTAAATAGCTTCACAACCAGTATAAAAATCTTCTTTAATCTGGAAAAGATAGGCATAACAAAAGCTAATAACTAGAATTTGAAGTCGAGCAAACTCAAGTAAAAAGCAAGGCATGCATTTTCAAAAGTGAGAAGTGATTAATAATCACTGAAACAAACTGCTCGGGGAATGGGTGGATTTTCCAACTCCTGTCTTTAAGTCAAGATTGGATACCTTCCTACAGGGCATGCTTCATTACTGGGATCAATGTAGGAGTATCTTGATAATGTATTGTACAGCTCACATAGAAGAGAATGTTACAGAAGTTCCTCGATGGGATACAGTTTGCATAAATTGAATACGAAAATAACACTTGAGTTAGAAAATTGAAGTTCAGCAGTTTCATTTGAAAAGAGAATGCAGAATCAAGCCCTAGGAAGTGTCATTTCCTGACTCTTGTGGAATAACAGTGAGCTGTAAAATCAGTTGTATGGATGGCTGTGGAATGATACTCATGAAAAATTAATGACAATAATCTTCTTTCCTAGAAGACAGGAAAAATCCAGGAAACATTTCCATGACTGTTAAGTTTTATAAAAGCTTGTTTTCATTAAAATCTAAACTATGTACTTCAACTGAGCTGCCAAAATCCCTGTAGCTTTTTTAAAACAGCAAGTAGTTATGGCAAATATCTTCTCTGAGAAATGGAGACTTGCAGAGAATGTAATTATGAGAGATTGATGGATTCCCCTCCGCAATGTTGTTTGTATTGAATAGGTCTCTTCCTAGTTTGGAGCTGGAAGCTGTGTTCAAATGCTGTTCAGCCTACAGGACTTTCTTTTATGGCTCTGCACTAAACTCTGAAGATCTGAAGAGAGTTGGGGTAAGAACTTCATCATTTGCCCTTTCTTGTAGATAAGCCAACCTTGTGAAAATCTTGTCCCTTATGAAAGGATGCTTAAGCTGCAGTTACTCAATTCATGTTGAGATTTACACTTCAAGCACCTCTACTTATTTTAGTGGTACCTTTTGCATACTAACATATCACTCATGGGAACTGGGAATGCAAGAGTCAGGCATAACAGACTTTTCAGGCTATAAATTTTTCAAGCACTGAAACAGGAGAAGTAAAGGGGAGAGCCAAACTGATCATCTGGTTTTGAAAGAGGAATATTATGGAGTGCAGCATTTCTGGAAATTGTATTTAAATAATTGGAATAGCCCTTAGTTAGTTCATCTTTTGAGCGTGTGTCATGTTTGGGTCTCATTCATGGATGTCCAGAAAAGAGACCTTGTGTTTTGAAATACTGAAGACTCAGTAAAATATTCCAGTAGAAGCAGAAGGAATGGACCTGGATTAAAGAAAAAAAAAAACCAAACCAACACTACCAACAAACAAAAAACCACTACTGGCTTTAACTTTAGTGTGGTTTCTATTTGTTAGTATCCTATTTGAAATACAGTGGTAGATCTCCACCCAGTTTCCAGCAGGCTATAAAACCTCCATCGTAAATGAAACTTTTTGTTGTTGTTGTTAAGGACTTCATTACACAGCCCTCGTATTGATTAGATGACTGAGACAGAGGTCTTCTCACCTGCCCAAATATTGACCCTTGAAGTGCTTTGGCTGGACTTTGCTGGGGAAGAATATAGCAAAGCTGCCTATTTTGTAACCTCTTCTAGGAATATGTTAGTGCTAGAAACGTCAAAATTTCACGTGTTCCAGCACTTTGAAAATAGAAATATGCATTACATACTGTATCTTTGACTGGAGCTGCATCATTGTTGAAATGTTCAGGCATGTGTACAACTCCAAGTAATAGAATCATGATGATCTTACACAAGTTTTTAACTAAAGACGTGCCACTGAATCAGCTTGCTATCGGAGATTTTTGTACTTCGTGTGGGGTTAAACCCTGACTTAACTTTTCTCTCCTGGGATAGAGATGGAATCTGTGAATGCTTCTCTCATTCTAGCAGATGTTCACTGTCCACAACTTTATACTGAAGATACTTCCAATATCATGAGGTAGGATGAGATACTCCAGTGCTTTCATTCTCTATCTGATCAATATTGACAGTGACACAGATAGTGCTGCTGGCAGGGGAACATATTTGTCCTGTCACGGTTTTTTTCTGCCTGGAGAACTCTGAAAGCCAACTGACTGCTTTCTGCTATGATTTTATCAGATGTGTTGAAGGATTGAGACAGGTAGCAGCTGTGCAGCCTTGCAACCCCATACAGAATATAATGTTACTAAATATGGTGTAATTACCGTCTTCAATATCCTGAATATTAGCAGACAAGGAGTCTGGCTCCTTTACACTGGAGAGAGTTGCACACTACTGTCTGGTGCAGCTCTGCTGTCAGGTCTGATAATTCTACACATCTTCGTACTGGGTAGACTTGAATTGGGAACTCCCTTAGTACTGCTGGATTGTGTGAATCTGATGGCATAATTAGCATACCCCCAAGTCCAAGTTCCAAATTGGATTATCTTTATTTTCTATTTGTAGGGCATCTACCGAAGTGGAGATACTAGTTTATGAATGAAATTTACAGGTGGAATTTGCGAAGCAAATAATATTCATTATTGTTGGTTCTCTTAACTCCAGAATTTTAGTGGGATAGAGGTATGATTCTTCATCCTGTGTCCAAGCTGTGTGCCATTGTCTTAAAATCTTTTGATGGTGACTACCTTCCTCTCCAGGTAGTGGACTTGGATATGCTTAAAGCGTAGATGTCCCAGATATGGGCATTGGGTCATATGCCATTCTTTGTCAATACCCTTCAATTGCTATCTGCCAGAGCAAACTAGTCTGACTTGAAAAATGAGAGACCCTAGCCAGAACCAAGCATATTAATCAGAAATTACATCTTTTGTACAGAGTGCTGTCTATCAAGAATCATACCCAAACACGAGAGTAATTTTACGGATAATTCAGTCTCATAACAAGGTATCACAATTGTTTGTCTGTCATGCGACTTGTCACGGTTGAAATTCTGGCCTTTATGGAATCAAAAGTCTCTGCTTTTATAAAAACAGGATCTTTATCCAGTGTCTCTTACTCATCTAGTTACTAACCTATCTAGAATCTCTTAATATTACTAAAAATAAAGAATGACTTTTTGTTTCTTTTTGTTGTTTTTGTCAAAGTTGTCAGCAAATGCACATTTAATGTTAAAAAAAAAAAAAACAAACTAAAAAACCAAATCCAGCCGAAGAACCTCAGAAGTCCACTTAACTATCTGTTAGCATATTCCAGATCAGATTAAAAAAAAAAAAAAAAAAAAAGAATGATGAAGGCAGGAAAGACAAGAATCATCATTTCACGGGAACATTGTGGCCTTGCCTATTCCTATGCTGATCTGCAGTTGCTTTTCTACTCTGAAACAGGTATACCTGCCAAATATCCCCAACTGGGACTGGAGGACAGGAGACAGCATCATCAGTTTCGCTGAACTGAAGCTAGGCTTTGTAGCACAAAGCTGCCTTGTTCCTGGTTTGTCTACTCTCCTAACCAATTTGTTCATTATGAAAAAGGATACTGAGGTACATCCTTCAGTTGTCTAAATAATGTGAATACAGCCCAGTGGGATCTTCTCTGAAATATGTGCCTAACTTCTGAGTTGAAACTGCAGCCAGGTCTTTTGAAGCTTATCTTGATCATGTTGGGATTAAGCTTGGCACAGAAGGCAAGAAAACCTAACAGACTATTTCTAATTTAATACTTGAATTCAGTGCAAGAGGTGAAACGAGTGCTCTAGAGCATGCTGAAGCAAAAGAACCTAAGGAGGCATTTTACAATAGTGTTCAAGGAGATGCCAAAGCAAAGGATAGCCCATAGCAAGCCATGCTGCTGCATTTAGCTGTTATGTGGAAACACCTTGTCTATTGCCATAGGTTCAAAAGCAATATTGTGATGCTAGTGCTCCACTGCCTCTGAGAGAACCCAGTAAATCAATTTTGGTTACTGCACCGTATGGACCCTGTTAGCTTCTTTGCGTCTGTGCTTGATTCCATTCTGCCTGGCATTCATAATTTGAATCTGTGCTTAAAGCACCTCAGCAGAACCACTCCTGCTTGACACCCCCAAAAATGGGCTGAAAATCAGTCCAATATACCCTTTCCGGTTAATAGCATGCTTTTCTTCAGTATCCTTTTAGGCTTATTTATTTCTTTGGTTGGGTCTTATGACGTAATTTACACAAGAACAGTGACAATTAGAAATCCTGTCATCTCTCTGCAAGGAAGGTGATCCAAATTTATCCTCCTTTTATCTGTCTTTCCTCATCAGTACCTGCTACAACGCAAAATTGATAAACTGCATATTAACTTAACAGTACACAAGTTGCTCAGATATTTCCAAATCAATTACAGAAGATTTAATAAAAACATAAAAAGACTGAACTATTAGGCGTGAAGTTGCCTGAACAAGTCTCAGGTTTGCTAGTCCTGCAGTGGACATGCTTTTGCTATCACCTAGTGGCTATATGTGATACTTCACATTAATCTCCTGCACAAAATAATTTGACTGCTATTTCTCTTTTCAGGGACTTTTCATTCACGAAATTAATTTAGACAATAGATATCACGTGAAATAAATGCAGACTTTATCAATGCAGAAGTTGTATGTAGAATTGTGCTGCTTGTTAGACAGTGTTTTTTCATTGACACGTGCTGTTTCATTCAGGTCCAAATATTTCACAGACATGGCAAAGCTAGCAAAACTGGTATTTTAAGGTTTTTTTAAAGCATACTATGAAAACTCAGCAACCTTTTTAAATAGAAAAAAAGCCTCTTATGTTAAAATCCACTAAATAATTTTTATTTGGAAAGCAACACTTTTTTACGTGTTTTTAGTAGCCTATTAAGTTTTATGCGGAAGGCATTCATATGCCAAGAGAATAGCATATACTGTGACACAACAAGTGGCAGTCTAAAACCTGGAGGAGCTCTAAGCAGTAGAATGTTTTGCTGCTTTAACTACCTAGGTATAAACAACCCTTCCCTAGTCACACAACTACCAAAGAAAAAAGAAATTCCTTATACTGGAGTACACAATCACAGTTCAGCAATAAATCACACCTCTAATAACTGTATGTACGATTGGTAAAACTTAACACAAGACCAGTCCTCACTTGAATAACTAAGGAGGCAGGTTAACCTTATTGCAAAGTAAGGTGTAACTTTCCTCAAATAATGGGCTTCCAATGCTTTGCAGTCATGAAATCTCCCTGTAACTTTATTTGAATGCAGTAATAACACCTGTTTTTCGATGATAATATGAATTGGAAGCGTCTAGAAGGGTTGAGACTTTCCCTGGTCTGTTGTTTATTAACTCCTATATTGTCTCTGACAACATATAGCTGACATCATTCTGCTTCCAGTAACGAAGGACCTTTGATCTAATCCTGTGTGTTGTCGGAGTATTGGCCCACTGTTAGATTATATATCCTACTTGCTTTGCCTTTCAATAAATACATTATCTTTATGGTTGATTCTTTTAGACAAAGAGAAAATATTTGAAGGACAAAAAGCTTCTGGAAGACAAAGACTACAAAGTAATGACTTTTCAGCTCTCCAATGATTTTGTAGACATGACTTTTATAGAGGTTTGTCGCTAAATGGTACAGATGTGGTTGTTCTGTTATTTCCTTCCAGATGTGTATTTTCACAGAGTAAGGGTTAGGGACATTGTGACTAACTGTGACTTGCTTTCTTTCCCCAGGTTGTGCTTTGTAAAACTGAACCTTGTCCTCTTGGGAATTGAACACAAATTTGGCGGTCAAGGGGAGAGGCCATTGTCTGGGAGACTTCTCTTCTGGTAAGAAGTCAACTAATTCCAAACTAACCATTTCCAAAGCACTCCGAAGAAGCATGCCCCAGGGTCTGCACAGGTTTTATATACACCTCTTATCTTCCTATGCACAGTATTTAGGAGACAGGATCAAGATGTTGTTCCTGGTTACATGAGTGCTGGGTCGAATTTTACCATATACAATCTCTTCTGTCTCCTCTTTTCTCACAGGTAATGAGGTGAGAGATGGGAGATGAAACACCATTCTTACCTTCTATTCCACATGCAAACAGCATAGGTCTCACTTTGATTTGGGGTGACTCGAGCATATTTATTTTCATTGGTAAAGGAAACACCTCTCATTTTTTTTAGCCACATGAGTTTACAGAGGTTCCTAAATGCTATAAGGTGTTGTCATAAAGGGATAATTTGTCAATGCTGGCAGCAGAGGTTTTGCTCTCTGAAGCTGATCTGGTCCTGGGCCAGATAACACTCTGTCTGTTCTAATGATGAAATACAAGACATCCTAATGGGGAAGCTGGAACTAGTTCAGAAAGGGGAATAAATAAATGCCATAGATCTTTAAAAAGCTTGAAAAATCACCCAGAAAATGCAGACTATTGAGTGCAATTATTTCTCTTTCCACTTTTATAAAGGAAATGGCCGTTTTGATGAAACTGTGGAATAGAAACACTGAAAACAGAGGGTTTTAAACACTGCTGTGAGAAATACGTTGGGGCTCTCTTCCAGAAGTGTTGAATGAACTCTACACTGAAAGAAGTCAGTAGATGTAGATGCTTGGCACTAGTGGAAAACAGGCCACAACTCAATCTATTCTTCCTTGAGTTCATATATTGTTTGGCTGAAAATAGAATGATGAAAAGAGAAGGCAAGAGGGAAAAGGAAGCTGCATGCCCTTTGAGAGATAGAGACTATATTTTTGCTTCCTTTACACAACAGTTGGCACAGAAGAGATACCTCTTCTAAAAGTGGGACCTCTAGATGTTGCTACAATATCTATAGTAATAATTAGTTATTCATGTTTTGTTTGTCCTCTGAGCCATGAATCTGGAAGAGCTGAGTACAGGCCTTCTCTTGTGTGGAAGGAAAATGTTAACAACCTTGTCATCTTTCCCCCTGCCATTCACACTACCAATATTCATTAAAACTGGGTTGAAAGCAATAGGAATTTGGACTGAGCTGGTACCTTGAGTGGGCTTTGTAGGGGAAACTGGTAAATTTAATGATGTTGCAGGGGATTCAACATAGATGTGCTTAAAGCAGCCCAGCAGGGATACTCACTCTGGATGTAGAAGGGGGAACCATTAGAAAATAAGGTTTCCTCCCCTTGTTTACCTGGCATGTTCAGCATTAGAGTAGATAGCTCCAACCCTGCACATCCTTAGGATCTTCAGTTGCACAGAACTTGTGTTTTAAGTGTGAGTATTCAGGATTTTCAGTGGAGAAACAGCCCATCCAGGCTGCAGTAAACTATGAATGATTTTATTACATTAAACATGTTCAAAAATAATGTGGTGGAAATGAAAGCACCTGTTTTCTATGAAGTTTACAATTTAGCAAATTAATTACAAAAAAAAAGCTGCCGAATCCTCAGAAGCCTCAGAATTGAATAAACTGCAGAAATCCTAACAAAAGCTGATTTGCATGCTTTGAGTCCCTGTTCTTCCACAACTCCCCCAGGTTTCTGTGGACAGTAAATTCCCTTTAAGCCACTGAAAAACCATGTTAACTTTTTCGTGTCTCTCGTAAGTCACAGAAGCTATAAAAAAGAGGATTAACGTAAGATTGTGAGGTGAGAGGAGACCTATGATCATATAGTCTGAATTCTCACAACAGAAGCGAAAAATGTCACCAGATAGAGAAACTGTGATTACTCTTTTGATTGTTTCTCAATACAGCACTATCCTGATAATCCATCTGCGCAGATAAAGCTTCATCGGAATACAATGGGCTTTTTTATTGCTCGTTCCCTGGCAGAAGTCAAAAGGTAAGATTCCCTATTATTTTTGTTGAAAAAAGGTCTAGAACAGAAAAACTTTCAAGAGCAAATGAGTGCATTTATTTTCTCGTCGGTTAAACACAATTCAGTTCTGCCTAATTCATTTCTGTTTTCTAGAGGCACAGTTCTGTTGTAAAGCCTGTCACAGTGATATACAGGATCCAGAGCAGATTAAAAAATGTCAGTGTAAAAGCGGACTGTACTCAAAACCTTCCTCAGGTAATTTTTTAAAATCTGTTTCTCATTTAAAAAAAAAAAACAGATGGCTGAATGAAAAACTATTAATTGTGTTTTTATTAACTATTTCTCTAGAAGGGTAGGTTGGAATACATAGCCCTTTACTTACCTGATAAAATAGGGAGTTTTCTGATGATACTAATAAGTCTTATAGATCATGATTATATTTTAAATGCTTTGAATTTATGCTTTTCTTTAGGAGTCAAAAGCTTCTTGGCTAAAAAAAGAGTAGGACAGACTATACCTTGTTCAAGATCTTCACTCGTTAACAGGTTTATCACAGAATACTGTTCTTTAACTGCAGAGACTGAAGCAAATGTGTCTTATTACTATAGCATGTGTATAATTGAAGCAAAAGCTACAGCTGGATAAAAACAGAATTTTGTGTCCAGTTTGTACTAGAGTCTTGGTCAGGATTCCTTGAGGAAGTGTGTCTAGATTGTTGTCATTGTGAGAATATAAAACTTTAAAGTTTTATCAATGTCAGATAAATGTTTTTGA
Source organism: Fulmarus glacialis (assembly GCF_000690835.1). Lineage (NCBI taxonomy): Eukaryota > Metazoa > Chordata > Aves > Procellariiformes > Procellariidae > Fulmarus > Fulmarus glacialis. The sequence goes on along the minus strand of NW_009227881.1, from coordinate 162,136 downwards.
GGTTGTATAGCAATACTTAATGGTGTTTGCTCTGAGGACCTGCAAATCTTAGCTGGATGGAGAGAACCGATTAATCATGGTAACATCTAACCCTAAGCAGAGCAACTTATTCCTTCTTCACGTCAAACTCCATTTTGAAGATGTAGGGGTTTGTTAGGTGCTAATTTTCTGTTGAAATAGAGAACAGCCTCTCAGATCTATGTGTAACTGCACATAGTTGAAGCTTGCTGCATTTTCATTAAGTGTTTAAGGCCAAACACCTCTTCTAGGCTCCTGTAAACTTCTCTGCTAGTGTCTCCCCTCCATGGAGATGGTGCTTTGCTTTAAAGAGCAGACAAGGAGCTTTCCTTTAAATGTGGATGTACACATGCATGCCTACTTGTATTTCAAGCACTTGCAAATCCTTTAAGCAGCAGATGGCAGCCAAGCCCCATTACAAAACACACCTCTGAACTGCAGATCATTGAGGTAAAGGCAAAACTCATTCATACTGTGCTCAGCCAGACTGAGTGAACAAGCACAAACATGCTGACACCTGGAGGACTCCATGTAGTAATGTCATGTAGAAAGAGAAGCTGGAGCCCATTTTCAGTCCAACACACTTATCAGCATAGATGTAACTAAGGTCCCTGAAAGCCAGCTACCTCCCAGAAAAGAGACTTCCATAAACTGCAAAGACATCTTAATAAAAGTCAATGGCAAATGAATAGAAAGACATTGACACTGTAGGAGCTCTCCACCTGGTTGATTTTTTTCTCGTTTCCTAGGCAATCTTAGATTTTAAAAGGACAAGATGACATTTCAGTATAAATGTGGATTAATAAAAAGCAGTTGTTTGCAAACCTGCAGTTCTGTACCAGTTATACCATGCAGAAGTATGTAGAGAGAGCAGTTGCCTGAGGTGAATCAGGAGCTTTGCCAGGCATAAGACCTTGCCATTAGTTTCCCCTAGGATTCTGGATGTATCAGAGCAAAACAGAGCTTAATTATAAGCACTTTGGTTTATTCCTCCACTCTCCATATAATGTAGTTTAAGTGGTAAGTGGTGTTCTGGATTCCTCCAAACTCATTGCGAGGGAGGTAAGGGGAAGGTTAGATGGAAAAGACCAGAACTAGTGTACGTGAGTATGCCTCCAGTACCTGCAATGGAAATATGGAGATTTAGTTGGCGAAAAGCAAGTTCATTGCCGTGAATCTAAAAACTAATACAGGAGCCTCACAGATTGCAAGCTTTAGTCAAAGGAGCTACTATTGTCATTTTAACAGGAGTGTAAATGGCATACCAGAGTGCAGTCAGAACAGAAAACAACGGCTATTTTTTCCTTTATCATCCAGACTTAATCAAAAGCTATTACTATTCCTAGATTTTTTTTTTTTTTTAATCTTCAGATATGTATTAAGAGGCCATAGGGCTTCTTGAGACAATGATACCCTGCCACCCTTGGGACTTGGTCAGGCAATGGAAGTAAATGAGAGCTTTTCTCCCTGTTCTGCATGTCTGCAGGACCTCAGAGCTGCCATGGGCAGTGAGGCCCTGCACAGGTTGTTCACAGTAACCGAGGAAGTCTGTGATAAAGGCTGGGACTGAGCCCAGCTCTGTGGAGTTGGCCAAATATCTTGGTTTAGAAGACCATAAGAGACTTCTCTCAGATACTTATTAGTGCCTGCATAAGACAGGCTGTTCTGAATTTACATTCTCTGACTTATTAAGTCTCTCTTCCATTAAGCTTGACCTAGACGAATCAAGTGGCATGTAGCATCCTCAAAGAGCTTGCTCTCTACCCATCCAACTCTCACCTCATTGAACACAAGGCTGTAAAAGAGGTATCCTGTTACCAAGGCTAAATGCACCTGCTTTTAGCACATCTGTGTAGCACAATTACAGCTTAAGGTTGACAAATCACCTATTCAGAGAGATGTCCCTTTTTCTGCCAGGGGTATGTTTGGAATCGCTAGCTGTTTCATCTGGGTTAGCATGGTTTGGCAATAGTTACGACATCACAAGAAAGTTAAGGATATGTGAGAGGGTTCATCTGTCAGTTTGTGAGATAAAAAGATATGTGTGTCTGAATGTTCTTCCAGTCCAACCTTTCTGTTCCCATCTGTATGCATAGGACATGTTTAGACACATGTGATATGGAGAGCTTTGCTGCGCCTCCTGTCAAATGCTGACAAGGGGAGGAATGCAGATTAGCAGCAAAGATACAGACCAGGGGAGTGTGAGGAGTAGTATCGTGTGTCCTGAACCAGCTACATCACTGTGAAAAGCAGGAGATGTAGGTAGGTTCAGGTGCTCTTAAAAAATCTCAGAGGGTGCTGCTATACATCCTCAAATCACTGCCTGGTGTTATAATGCTGGTCTTAATGGCCCATGACCTCAGATTATGGCCCAGAAAGGACTAGATCAAATGTTCCAGCTGTTAAATAGCTACTTTAGGATTTGGGAAACTTGAGCTCATTTTCTTGATCTGCTTCCTCAGATTCAGCCTGGGACTTTAGGCCACTTAGCCTTTCTGAATTTTGATTTCCTGATTTGAAATTGAGGAAGCTAAAAATGGTTGACTCGCAGGGCATAGTGTTGTAAATAATTGGAAGTCACTTATGACAAGTATGAGGATGGTACAAGTACAGAGTATGAACTCTTCCTACCCTCTAGCTTTTTGTTTTTTTTCTTGTATGGAGGACCATGTTTTCATGGAGCACTTAGAGCACACCTTCTCCCCTGCAGGACAAGGATCCTCCTCCTCCACACTTTTAAGGACAGGCCCAGCCCCAGCACCCCCATGCACCTTGGACTTCCCCCTCCCTACAGGACAGCCCAGAAACCTGCTCACCCCCTTCAGGACCTGCCCTGGGACCCCCTCCTTTTCAAATGTAAGCTGTGATTCTCTCTAGTTGAGAACACATCTTGTTCTTTCCCATGCAAAATGAGAGAACAAAGGTCTTACAGGTCACACAAATGTGTGTTGGCTATGTGTTGAGGGTATGCTTCCTTCATCTGTGCCTCCACCTGCACAAGTGACAAAGGTTTCCTTCACTTTGGGGGAAAAACTCAGCAGTTCTGAGTAAGTTTTAGCTTCTGGATTCCAACACAAGAACCTCACAAAGAAAAGGAGCTCCTTTTGGAATGAAATGGTGTGTTAAGTATGTAAGTGCTCACCACATTTATGACTGTTTTATGCACACTAGATAGAATTACTGTTCTATAATGCTGTGCTGTATTTCTGAGCAGTTGATATGAATAACCAATTACTCAGAGCTCCTTTGTCCAGCATTTCTGAAGCCCCCACAGAATCCTCAAATGCCATGGTAGCCATTTGCAGACACAATCTAAATGCGACTGAAGGCTATACAAAAGGAACCCAATTCTGTTTCATTGCCTTTGTTTCAGAGAAACTAAAATTCTGTAGAGAATCGCATGTTTCAGATGGAGAGCCTGCAAAGTCAAGGTCCCTTGGTGGTGTTCTACCTCGGAGTTTTGTTAATGGGTAAGAAATGTAAAGCTGTGTGTATGCTGAGCAGGCATTTCCTGGACTGACTTACTGAGAATTTGTGTGGAAAGTGGGAACAGCAGGGTGTGCCCTTTTACTAAATTTTCTGCTATTGTTAGTGGTTGTGGTTGAAGTGGATGGTTTATGGCTTCTCCCTATCTGGATTAATTGAACAGCGTAGAAGACACAACTTATGCCTATGAATCCAAATCCTTACCTCTCATACTCTCCTGCAAGCTCAAAGCCTGTGCTGTGAACTCCTGATACCACTCTGGAGGAAAAAGGGGAAGGAGAGGAAGGGATGGGTACACCTCCTGAAAGTGCTCACTGCCTTCCAGACAGAAGCCCAATGATCACTGAACAGCTGAGTCATGAGCACATTTTATTTGGCTACTTCTGAGAGAGCAGAGTGGAAGCAGGAGTAGTTAGGAGTAGGAACACAAACACCAACACCAGGGTTTGCTCTTTGCTCAGATATTTAATTGGAGTGTGACACTGACAGCAACCTGGAAGACTAGCAAACTCTGGTACACTATTAAAAGAAGTTGGGTCTAAAGGCAAATGGAGATCCAAGAGAAATCACACCCTAGAGCCTTTCTCGCTAGCATCAGTAATGCATGCTAGAGGAGTCCTTTCTAGGCCATCTAGATTCTTCCTAGCCAGAGGAATCTGATTTCCCAGCAGGGTTTACAAACTGGTGGCAGAGCATAGTCATGTGCTGGCTAAGGCAAGGTGTGAATTGCAATATTCTTATCTACAGTGTACTTAGTTTGCCAGTCCAGTTGACTTGCATTGGGACTCTTCATAACCTGAGCTGCTACATTCAGCATAAGGAAGAGTATCGTGGTCTGATACTGAGCTTTCCCTCTCCCAAAGCATCCACTAGAGAGGGTGACAGGACATATTGGCAAACAGTGTCATACCAGAATTGCAGGGAGTGAACAGGATCCTAGTAGGGGAAGAGAGATGCACTAACTAGTATTTCTTGCCTTGTTTCTTCTTGTGAGCAATTTGCAGCTGCTATAGAACTGAAGAGGCTTAATAAATTATGTCTCTCCTCCCTCCAAAACCCTATCTTGTGCTTCAGCAGCAAAGGCAACTGGACTCTATGGCATGACTCTAAGGTGTCCTCTGGAGAGCTTTGCATCTTAACAGCTGTCCCCAGCACATACATGATATCAGGACAATAAAATGTTGCTCAGTGCTGCTGTCCTACAACTGATTAGGTCAGCTGTAAATATTGGGACTGCACAGTAAATACATATGCACATACTACCAGATTGTGCTGACTTGTTAAATATAAATGAAAACATAATTAGATTTATAATGTGTCCCTCCCCCTCCTCATGCCCAATAACATAATTTACCAAAGGGGGTGGGGGGAGAAGAACGAGCCCTCACAACCTGCTGAAATATCATTATTAACATGCACATGAAAAGTCAATTATGCCAGAGGGAGGTATTTAAGTGAAGTGAGTTTCCATACTCTGGGATTACACCTTGGGGATTATATATTTCTTATTTATTTATTTTCCCTGAGATCTCTGCTGCTGCTTAGCAGTGAGGAACAAAAATGTTACTAAGAGATATTTTGAAATCCCCTAAAGAAATAGCCAAATATGCAGATAAATAATTGTTCCCATCCCCATCAAGATTTTCCCTCATCACTGTATCATAAAGACTCTATCCAGTCAGTGCAAGTATGTTTTCTGGTGTTTAGTTTTAAATGACACCAGGGACTGGTCTTCCAGCACTTCCCTGGGGAGGACATTTTACTGTACTGTTATTATTAGTTGCAGTATTTATTATTTGTATTATAGTGGTGCTTTGATGCTTCTACTGGGACTGGGATCCTGTTAGGCTGGATGCTGTGTATGTGCATGGTAAAAGGCAGGTTTTGCCTTAAAGACCTCTCAGTCTAAATAGAAAGAGCAGACAAAGAGTGGGAAGGCAAAGGGAAGTAGGAAAGGGTGAAATGAGGTATCGAAAGTCATAGAGGAAACCTCACAATGCAAAATGCAGCTCTTTGGGGCTGACTCTTCATAACACTAGACTTCTCAAATTAGTCCCAAGTAATTTTTTGTTATTATTTAAACCAACAATAGAATGGGATCCAATTGCCCATTTCAGATTAAGGTGAGGTTTTCCACCTGGGGTGTTCTGCTAATAGAAAACCTAACACTGACCTTTTGCTTCCAAATTAGGATAGTTAGGACAGTGACCAAGGGGAGCTCCAGGTTTAAATCTCTGCTCCATTTGATTTAGGATGGTAAACTGCAATCTGATCCAGGGAAGGTAGACATTTTAACACAAGCGTCGTTTCCAGGGTTCTCTGGATATACGATGGGGATTACTTCCACTGTGTCCAGCAGGCAGTGCTTTTAAAATTACTTGGATACTTAACGCTCTTGTCCCTTTACAGGGTCCTTTGAAAATATCTTTTGTTTATTGGGACATTTAGCCAGCTGAATACTTAAATTGCAATTATTTTTTTAAGCGGAAGTTTGCATCTGAGATTGAGACAAGATTTGCATGTGGGCTAATCAATGAAAAAATGTAATCAAACCATAATTCAGGGAAATTCAATAAAGTATAGTGGGAAAAAATTAGACATGGCCTATTATAAGACTCAAAACACACATTTGATTCAGGTCTTGCTAATATTGCTGGTGTCCTAGACCATTTTCATGAAAGCTATCTTCCGTCGTATTGCATGTATTGTCTTGTACATTTCTTCCTTTCTCTTTTTGTTTCCCCCACTGAAAATAAGCAGATCTTTATATCCAGGGGAAGAACTTAATTAGCATCATTTAAAAAAAAAAAGTCATCACAAACCAATACAAAAAAAATCCTAAGACCTATAAAGCTCATACAGAAGTGAATACATAAAGACCTGTTCGGATTCCTCAAGCACTTCTGAGCCTCTGCATCGATACACTTGCTTTACTAGTCATGGTTTTTCCACACATTCTTGCCTAAGGCATGACAAATTTAATGGTGTATGTTTTGCTGAATTGTTGACTCTTGTTTTTAATTCCTGCTAAGTTTCTAGTGAGGCATAAAAGAATGTTTGTGAGCAAGGCTCCATGTGTACACAACTCTGCAATGTCTCCTTCCTTTTTGCCCTGGTGTAGAGTCACTTCAGCCAAGCAATGGATTAGTAGAAACTGAATTAGATTAAAAGGGAAACCCGGTTAAAGAACCAAGTTTTAGCTCCCTGTTAATTGTAACTTATCTAGTGCCTGGATAATTGCTCGTAAATACCTGCTGAGTTGCCAAGCCTATGTTAAGACTTGTCAGTCTTCAATAAATCTTAAAGACTTAAGATCCTACTCTTTGATACTACCCATCACTTCCCAATCCAAAGGTAGGGCAAAACAAGGCAGTAACGCTGAGCACTTCAGCTCAGCTAATCTGGCAGAATGCATCACAATCTTTATAAATGTGTGAGAAGGGCTGTACAAGAGCTCCTGAAAAGGTCATTGGTATTTTTGGAGCGATAAATCATGGAGGGAAAGATTTGCATTTTGGCTGTATAAAATCCAGGGCTGGATTAGAGAGAGCATACTTTGCAGTAATATTTCTCTCCTGACTTGTTTTATTAGCTTCCTTTAAACATGTTACATTATTGCTTATAGAATTTCATTTACTTGGATTGGCAGCTTGATAAATATGTCTATTGGCGATGATTTGGATTGCTCTGGGCATTAATATTATTAAAACCTGTCACAAGGAAATGTCTGAAAGATGACTTACTGTAAAGATTACAGCATGAAATAAATCATACAATGGTATTTGTTACCGTTTATGGCCTCTTGGAGCCGAGTCAATCCCTTTTTATGTTGCATTATTTTTCAAGTTTTTATAGCCTTACATTATATATCGCTGTCAGAAATGAACAGATGGGGTGTCAAACACGAGCCTTCTGAATAATTCCCACCCTCGGGTTATTTGTATGAAGGACAAGTGTAAAACTGTGTTCTCAAGAAAAAGGAGATAGATAGAGGTGGAGAAAGTGTTGTTACAGTGAGCAAGATCCCTTTTGTCAGCAGGCACATTGTGCTTTTGATCACTACCTGGTATTTACACTACAGGGTGGAGGCTCTGTGGAAAATTTAGCAGTCTGTTGGCACAGCAGAAAACCTCACAAGTTAGACAAGTTTCACATTCCTTCAGCTTTACTTTTATTGCTAGAATGGGAGAGAGATGTGGAAGAGGTGTTTCAGTGACAGCCAAAGCTCAGAGGGTTTGTAGAAACATGGAAAAGTGTGGACGCCTATACGTACCTCTCAAACACTTCAGGGGTGGAATTCGAAAAAGAGTCCCTCTTGAACTACACAAATGGCATTTCTGTTGTTTGGGATGCATAAGGTAGAAGATGAATAGATATTTTGGACGCTGGAAGTTTATGAATTGATGTTAGGCAGGGAGCTCCTCTAGGAAGAGGCAATAATATTTTGCATTCCACTTTTTGTTGTGTTGGGAAGTCCCATTTTTCTTGCTGTGTATTTTTGAGGACTAGTTGTCAGAGTCAGGGTGAGAGGTTGGATGGAGTGATAGTTAAGCTGATAAATACACATGCAGTTAATTAGGTTTATCTGAGTTTAAAAAATTCAGGTGGGAGACATCGTCCATGCATACTTTCCCCCAAGTTTTCTCTCTGCAGATCCCCAGCCCCCAGACTCTTGTACAGGTACACAGAATATAAATCAGCATTATTTTTAGAACATGACTCTTCTTGGTATAAATGGATCTCTAGGTACCCCAATAAATTGTTCTGTCGATGCAGGCTGGCTGAATCTTGCTCATGGTCTTATCTTCACTGAAACTTGCGCAACCAATAAGACTGACAAATCATTGTGATGGAGCAGGTATTTTAGTGGATTTCTGAAACAGAAAAGCTAGCTTCCATGGTGTGCAAAATCTGCCCAAACTTGTTTTGTACAGACTGCATTGTCTCTTTGCATGAAAACCAAGTCTGTTTACTGGCATTGAAAGAGGGGTTTCACTTCTTTCTTTTTTTCTTTTTTTTGTTTGAAACCCCATAATAAGCAAAAGCATACTCCATTTGGACTTTAAGTCGCCAGAGATGCTACTGGTAACTCTAACAGGACTCTTCTTCCATCAGTGATTTACTTCTTGATTGAATTTTGGTTGAATTTTGTATATAGGCCTCCAGGTTTTTTTTTTTCCTTGCTTTCTGGAGAGTAGAAAATTCAGAATACCAGAATGAAAAAGTCACATCCCTTGCCCACCCTTACATATAGAATTTTTTCTTAACTTCTGTTTGTATTCATGTTCAGTGTATTTGGCACCTAAACGCCCTGTGATTTTAGCCAGCCACCATTCCTTACAAATTTAGCCAGCTAATCCAAAGTTTATTGCAGCTTCTTTCTGAAGCTATCTTCCTTTGTGTTCACATGCCTCTCTTGTTTCTCTGAGACTTACCATTATAGATGAGAGAGCCTTCTCCTTTGCAGCCTCTCCCTCTCCCTGTATTCCTCAGTCTTTTTTTCTCTATATTTCATGTGAAAATACACCACCTCTCTCTTCCCCAGGCCCTTGTCCCACATCTATCATCAAGCTTGCATAAGAGTTTTAGGGACAACAAAGTACAGTTGTACTGCACATGGTAACTGGAGTTGCACCCACCTGTACATACTAATCCGATTCCACGTTATACAATAGTATAATCACTTAAAGAATTTGCATGACTGATGGTGTGAGTTCTGAGTGCATAAGGATAAGTTTCATAATTAGCTTTCCCTGTGAACTTGTGCAAACCAGTCTATTTATAATTTGGTCAGCTCCTGATTTTTAATGAGGGTGCTGAGAGTGACTGAAGCCTCTGGCAGCATGCATTTCATATTTTAATTACCCACAGTAATTCTGACAATTACACCAATGTCATAAATCACATCATAATGACCCATTTAAAAAAACCACCCATATTTAATGATTGGATGGGGATTTAAATTAAACAGACATGCAGTGGCTTAACAAGAAGCCAAAAACTCCATGGAGTTTTGAAGTCTTCCAGATCTTTTCATTGAGCTATGGCTCCGGAAGGTGAAGAAACTTCATGCAAAGTTTCTTTCACAGGCCAAGTCCTGATTTCCTCGGCAGGGGATTGCTTTTCATGGGATGAAATCCATTCCTGTGCGCCAGCCTAAAACTGGACTTCTACATGATTTGAGTCCTTGTAGCTAACTGGCCATTCTGGTCTCCATCTTTGAGTCCAGGAAAATTTAGGATGTCATTTACTCTTGGCAATACTGATACAGTGTCATAAGCATCCCTGGATGTCATGCGAGCATAATGGCATTGGTTTTTAGCCAGTTAACTTGAGTTTTAGTAGGGATAGCATAGAGGTACAGCTCACATAGATAAATTTACACTTGATTAAACTGTGGACAGTGTAACGAAATTTTTCTGTTCTGGCAGATAGCTATCTTGTGTGTGGTGCTTAATGCCCTTCTTATCATTGACTGTTGTTGAGGAGGGCAATTAGTAAGGGATGGTCAACATCACATTGCTCACATAGCATTTTCTCCTTTGGTTATTTCTTGGGTGGTGTCACCATGTGCCACCTCTTACACAGACGTGAAACAACGGGGCTAGGCTAGGTCTGCAGGTAAGTCCTCTGAGGAAGAGAGTCCGCACAAAGTTACCACCAGTTCAGCCAAAAATAAGGCTATGCTACCCAGCATAGTCCATTATTCAGCTCGGTCCTGGCTCCCTGGTTTTGGCCCTTAGCGAAAATCACTTCTATTATCTAAGGTCTTGAGTAAGCCAAGTTCTGCTCTTTAGATTATTTTGCTATTAATAACGTCACAATAAGTGGGTGGAAGTAGCTAACGGCTCTAAGCCACAAATGATCCCAAATGTTCCCAGTCTCTACTCTCCTGTAAACCTTGACAGATTGGGAGTGCTTAGTAAAATATTGTAACACTCAACACGCATTTACAAGACAGCGATCTGTCCCATGACGGCTTCCAGATGTGTGTGTGTGTGCAATTTCATAATTCAAGAACAGATTCTATTGCCCTCTGCAGATCCCCCATCAGGCTGTTCATAAATGCTGCTCATAATTAAATTAACCCACTAACTAGCCATGCAAATTTTGATAAGCAGTGACCAAAAAAATAAAAACGGGGAACTGTTGAGATGCTTTCAAAAAATGACAAGGTTGTCTTCAGAGATTATTTATCATTGTGAGAAGATTTGTTTTTTCCCTTCCTGTTTGCCAAATTCTACTTTGTCCCTTCATACATGACAACTGTTTCAAGGTTTTAATCTAATAATTAGGAGCTGAATTTTGCCACCCTTACTCAAGCTGTCTGCTGTCTTACTCTCTGAACAGCCTTTCTGGAATCAAAGCAAGCCTCTATTCTGTGTGTGGGTAGCAGGATCAGGCTTTAGTTTTTAAAATGCAACCTGTGCCCAGCCCAAGTAGCAGTGGAAGAACAAAAATATGCACATACACTTGTCCGTGTCAAGGAGAAGAAGCTGCGTTTTATCTAGCCCTCCTGTGGCCTCGGAAGGGGAGAGGGAGAGTTCAGCAAAGATTTCGCCAAGGGATGTTACGAATAATGAGCTGTTTTCTCTCGGAAAACAATGGCTCATAGCTCTGACACATGAGATCTGCCTGCAGAAGTAGTATCCAGCTTCCCCGTGATAACTGTGCTATATTAATTTGCAAAAATGTTGGAGTTACTACACCTGGTTTGTATCTATGGCTGAACAACATGTCCTTATATAGTTAAGTGTTAGCTGAGGGAGGTGATTTGGATGGAAGTTGAATGCAGAAATGGAGAGCAGAAGATGTCTTTTCTTATATGTCACTCTGAGGTTTCTTTAATGAAGTAGGCCCTAATGCATCCAGATCAATGTTCAGACAGTTCAGTCCAGTTATCCTTATGCATTCTGAATTTCTCCAGTGCTGCCAACTCTTCAGACTTTGTCACACAGGTATCAGGAGTTCTTAAGGCATCATTGCCTGGAGTCCTGTTACTAGAGAATCTTGGCTCTATTTTAAAACGTGGTGTCAGACAGCACCTATCAGACTAGGATTCAATCTTTCTATTTGTGTGTTGTGTAAGTCCCAATGCTACATGTCTCCTTCCATGCTGTGTTCTCAGTTCAACTTAGTTTACCTTTATTGTTCATGTTTACAACTCTAAATAAAGCAGGAGTCCCTAAACTTAGTGGGGGACTGTAAGTATTGCTGCAATATCGATGATAACTACAGACTATTTTTATTTTAGTGTATTCTGTACAACCATACTGACTTCAGTGGGATTACATGTGCATTGCTTAGGGGCAGATTTTGTTCAGTAGATGTAATTAAAAAAAATTTAACTGCTCATTTTTGAGATTGGTTTTACTTGTTGCCTGATGTATTTGTTAATTATTGAATGGAATACTGTAAATTATAATATTTTGCAATGACACATAATACCTCTGTGTCAATTAATTAAGCGTCATAGCTCCTTGTGAGGGAGGGAAAGCACTTTGATGCATTGTGATTGGAGTGATATAATCCATGATGATGAATAAGCCAAGTCCAGACAAGCACCGTATTCTCACAGTGCGGGCCTGGGAGTGAGAAAAGGGGCTTTGTAGCTGCCTTCACAGGCACAGGCAATTTTCATTGTGTATGTGAAACTCCACTCCTCCCTAAAGGAAAAGGTTAACATATGTGCGGATCTGGGAGCGATTCAAAAAACAATAAGAGGATTCCCAAATGGGATGTGAACCGAACAGCCAACATGCCAAGTGTTAAATCATCCCCAAGGCTGTGGTACAGAGGCAGGGGAAGGACGTCAGGGCGTTTGTGCTGGTGAGCCGGAGCTTTCCAGCTACAGCTGCTGGAGCAACCTGCCCGCGTCACGCAGGTACCCGCGGGTTTTTTCTCCCTGGAGACTTTTGTGCGCAGATTTCTTATGTGTGTAGGTTTCTGGGGACCAGCGGTGCAACTCTTCCAGGCCTTGCTTGTCCTGAGGTGCTTTGTGAGTAGGCTTCTACCCCTTTATCTCTCTCTGGGCAAAATTTAGGACACAGAGATAAGCTCTGATTCTTGAGGATTTGCTGCTATTCTGTACTTAGAGCACAGAAGGCAAACCAAATGACACAGACCTCAATGCGTACACATGACATTAAGACTCATTGTAGCCACATTTTCCCATGACAAGGAGTGGAAGAGCTGGTGTCGGAAGACTGCAGGCGAGGGATTCAACAAAGCTTTAGAGCTTTGCAAAGGTATTATGA
>NW_009227881.1:116827-149344 GCF_000690835.1 Fulmarus glacialis | reverse complement strand
CAGCAGGAAGTTGTTGGCAGCTAACAATTTGATAAAAGGACTTCCACTCCCTGCCTTCTAATGCTATAGACAACTGTTAATCACTTATGTTAGTCCTCAAATGAAGTTTGAAACATCTTGGATGTGTGTTACCATCTTTTAGTGTAGCTGAGAGCTACATTATCTGCTTTGATTCATGGAAACATGAGTGACTAGTTTATATTAGGTCATGGCTGTGGAAACAGGCAATAAAGAAATGTTTTACCGTGTTGTAGCACTCTCAGTTCGACTCTGGCACACCGGACCGAACTGCCATTTTGGATGATATATAAGGTATTGAACTGACATTACTTGCAGTATAAAACCAAATTTTTCTCCAAGTTTAATGGTGGGCTATTGTAATAGACTCAGTTTGTCTGTGCGTTGGGTATAGACTGATTACACCAGTGGCTTGTGCACCTGACACTGTGGAACAGTATTTTCAAATGTTCAGCCACTAGGACCACATTTTCATAAATGCCCACAGTCCGAAGTACCTAGTGCTTTTGTAAGTCAGCTCCAGTTGTACAGTCTTTGGTAACGTGGTCTTGTGCTTTTTTTGATATTCTGTTCAGTGCAATGTAAGTGGTAAGGACCTCGAATGAGAATGTGATAGAGAAAGAAAGGTGACACAGACATGGCAATGCACAGCATCACGTAAATGCAACTCTTTTCTTTCCAGACTCATGCAAAGCCAGCACGGATAACTGTGCACCCACATCACAGTCAATTTGTGACCCAGATAACCTGCTAATGGCTGTAGTGAGTGACTGTAGCTCAATCAGAGACTATTTCTGTCTCTGTCGGGTACTACAGCATGTCAGTTCCAGTGCCCTCATCCTCAAGCTTCTCAAGAGTCCAGTGCAGGATGATTTACGAGTGTCTCAGAAAAATCAGATTTCCGTAAGAATCATGTAATTTGCAGAGTATATGGCAGAAGGAACCCTTGACTAAAGAATGGCTTGCTAAATCAGAATGTGCTTGGCTTTGGCAAGGTGGATGCCGTTATGAAGTGGCTTTCCTGCTGTCGTTTCCCTACTATCTCCCACTTTAGGGATCCAACAGGTGTTTCCTCCAAGGCGTATATATTTCCCATAATATTAGAATGAGGAGTTGTCATTTCTGACAGGTTGTGTATATAGATGATGGCTTTATTATGATAGAGATATATACATTGATTGATTGGTAAATCTGAGTCAAGTAAGAGAGCTTGTGAGAAGATAGTCTCTAACTTGCCAAGATACCATTTAATCACTGGCCTAAGGATTCATTATCTGAGGAGGAGACGTGTGGCTAATAGGTATAACTGCTTACATTTAGCACAGGGCTGCGTAGAGACACTGCAGAGATTTAAAGGGGTACATGCCTCCCCTTTCCCTCCAGTTTTGTACTAGCTTGCTAAATTCAGGAGAGCCAGTTTGAAGCCTCTCCCTGCCCCTTATCAGAGATGCAAAATTACCTTTCATTTTGCTGAAGGGTGGGTAATTCAAAGCTGATAAAAAAAAAAATGCTTCATGCAACATGCTGTTTGCCTGTGAAACTTCTTGCTGCAAATGCTGCTGAGAGCAAGAACTGTGCAAGTGGCAGAAGACAGCAACAGGGATAGGTAGTGTGGTGGCTTTGGCTATGCTTTGTGAACTTCTGGAGATCGACGAACTTCAGCTAAAGGGCCTGGATAAAGACTGGAAACCTCATGGCTTGGTACTGCCAGTCTGTAAGAGGAGCGGAGCTGTCATGAGCCATTTGGCACCTGGAGCACTCTGCTTTCTGTTTGCCCTTCCTTTCTTTTCCTCTAGGCTGCTTCCAGCCACCAGTGCCTGCTGCTCTTGCCTCCTCTTGAGCAGCAGTAGTACAGCAGCCAGTGCCTACAGATCTGTTTCTACGTCTTTGGTGCCTTTCTTGCCTGAAGGAAAGCACAGAAATAGTCCTAGGGACCAAGTCCAAACAGCGATAAACATCACAACCAATACAATAATTCAAGGAAACACTTTGCAGTATATTTTTTCTTTGTTTGTCTCACTCAGCTGACATTGATGAAGGAATTCCTCCACCACACAACCCTTTTCCCCCATACTGTCATGGTTAATATGTGACTCATACATCCTAATTTTTCCTTGCTACTATGAGACATGAAAGCTATGATGTAGATAAAGAGGGCATCTCAGCAGCAGCTGGAGATGTGATCTCATCTTGGGTAAACTGTAGCTGCCACTGCTGAGAGGTTGTTCTGTAGCTAAGAAGTTTCTCTCTCTGTTTTAGGGGTTTTGGTGGCCAAGAAGAGGAAAACAGCAGAGTCATCCGAGATTCAACAAGAGTGTTCCACTGGTGTGATGTTGTTCCACTGCAGGAGGCTCTTCTGGTAGGTGTGGGGTATTTGTTTTTGGGATCCTCACGTGTCTTCCTCCTTGTGCTCCTAGGAATAAGCTGGAGCTTCAATGCATTCATCTGGGTGGAGGGCACAGCACACTCTAGTTTACTGCTGTTTATTTAGCAATGTTATCTTAGCCAATTTCTAACTTTGATTTCATATGCAAAGGTAAGAGACCCTGCCCTGGAGGGGAGAGACTGAGGGTTTACCATTACCCCCTTTTTCAGGAGTGAGCTGCAGATAAAGTATCTTGACCAGGGTCGCATAGAGACTCTGTTGCAGTGGTGGGAGCTGAAGGCTTATTCCACAGCCATATTCCCCTGTAATTTAGGTGGTAACCTGGGAACAGAGGAAGATCTCCAAGGTAACAAGGGATCAGTAATGCCTTCCGTGTTCATCTAAAGCAGGGCAGGCACCCTATCTCAGGAGAGGATTTCAGCAGATGGACAAAGGAGGGTCTGATTGACATCTATTTTATTTTAAAAGTTTGTATGTTGTGTTTCCAGACCCCTGTGTCTGTGACGTTACTGATCTGGATATCTTTTAAGACAGTTTGGTTTATTTATTTAATGTGTCTAATCCGTAAAAGAACAAATCCCATCTAGAAATGGCAGGTTGTGCTCAGAGTTGCCAGAGAGCTGAGAGTAGGCAACCAAATCTTGCAATGAGGTGATCAAAGATTTCATCAAAAATACAGAATGTTCAAGCTGTTCTGCCAGCTGGGAGACTTGTAGCAGGCTGGAATTCATGCTGCTTGAAATGCTGCAGCTTCCCTTCAAGCAAATAAAAGGACCCTATTGCCCAGCAACCTCCAAAATAGGATTAATCATTACAAATGGGTAAATGTCCCAATAGGACTGGAAGCTCAGCTCTGTGAATTGAAGGGTAATGTTTTGAAAAGATCTTACAGGTCGGTTTACATGAGGAAAAAGCTTACAACTGCTAGTATGTCCTAACTCCCCATGTGCCACTTCTGTTTTGTATTGAGTGTTTTTGTGTAGCTAAGCTAAACTGTACAAGGGGCTTTTTATGAGGATTAAGAATGTCCACAAAGGAAGTTAGTGCTTAATAACTATTGCACTTCATGTTCATGCAGTATCTTCCTTTGCAATCACATTTCTGGGACAGGCAACCCCTCAAAGGCCTGGGAGTCCAAGATGCATTTTTAGGAGTGAGTTGGGTGCTTGACAAAGTCCCAGACTGTGCTTGGGGTTTTTAAATGCTACGTATTTAAAGTTATTTAGGTGCTTAAAGGTGCAAGGGCACTCCCTTGGGATTTGTCATAACACTTCAGGATTTCATTCTGTTTGGAAACCATGGACAGCTAGATGGTTATACTTTACAGAAGTTCCTCCTTGATGTCCATGCAAAACACAGGGTGTCTAAACACATATCAAAATATGGTCCTCTGACTTTTACATAAGGTCTACATTATTAAATAATTTAAGTGTTTTTGGGAAACTTTAACTGTCAGTCTAATATGGCATAGATGTTTGAGAATTAATGTAATTTTTTTTTTTTCCTTGACCTCAGTAATAAAGTAAAAAATGCCAGATATGGCCAGCTTCTTGGGCCCAGGTTGGAAGGAAGGCCTAAGTCCTTCCGTAGTGTCTTCAGAATGGCTCAACTATCCCTGCTGCTCATTCACTATACTGACTGCTCCTGTTGGTCTTGTAATTGCGCGTTTCCTTTGCAGATTTCAGCAGTAATAGTTTTTCCAATTGTTCCTATAAAATAAGCTATAAAATAGATTGTGTTTTTAATTGTTTAGCTTCATTCAGCAGACTAATCGTTGGACTTCAGGCATGTTACATTAAATACAGCTAAGGGTTTCATTATTCAATTTAAACTAATCTAATTAGTTAGAGACAATCATTTAATTTAGTTATGATTCTAATCTCTCATCAGGAAACTTCTCCCTGACAAAGTCCCTTGTTTATCTTTGGAAAAAAACTGCCAAGGAGTGAACAGTGCAGGGGTATACTGATCCCACAGTTCCTGGATGGTTAGTGTGGACTAACTAACCTTTGACAAGCCTGGTTGGCCGACTTGGCCATACTACCTACCAACCGTGAGGCACCAGCACCACTCTAAGCAATACCCACTCCCCAGTACATTTTCCTAGACTAATTAGCTCATTTGAGAAACATAATCAATTAGCCAGGAAAAAAACACCAGGCCAAAATTGTTACTAAGTTCCTGGCATTAAACTACTATTGTTGCCTTGCTCTACATTTTTGATGTTTTATGCCAACATACATGAATTTTTCACTGCTGTAGGATACACTTGGAATCCAAATATTAAGGGGAGATACTTCTTTTTATGTCTCATTCTACCCATAGATGTTACACAGCTAAGAAATGGTTTAAGTCTTTCTAACTGAAGAGAAAAATCTAAAATAAACCTAGTGGCTGGTTTAGCAGAATTCTGTTTTAAATTTAGAGTTGCAAGGACCAAGCAGCACCAAACCTGCAGGATCACATTTTGGTCTGCGTCTTTGGTGATGCAAACTCACCACTGATTGGGCTGCGTGACTTCGTGATGCCCTTAAGAGCTAGTAACTTCATTTACCATGAGTTGAAAGACATTGTTTTTCTCGGGTCTTTGGAATATCTGCAGAGAGAATAGAAATTTATTCAGAACTTCCCAAAGCTGTGGTTATTCTAAACCTGCAGGATCACATTTTGGTCTGCGTCTTTGGTGATGCAAACTCACCACTGATTGGGCTGCGTGACTTCGTGATGCCCTTAAGAGCTAGTAACTTCATTTACCATGAGTTGAAAGACATTGTTTTTCTCGGGTCTTTGGAATATCTGCAGAGAGAATAGAAATTTATTCAGAACTTCCCAAAGCTGTGGTTATTCTCAGTTTTTTTACATTTTTCTCTTCCTCCCTTTCTCTAGCTCTCATGCACATTTCTAAATACATTTTAAAACTTCTTGATGATAGCACAATTCAGATTCAAAAAGGACCAAAATTATCTCAGGCTCTAGACCTGAGTTTGAATCCAAGATATTGTTGAAAAACTTTCCCTTCTTAAATATTTATTTTCTTCTGGGGGAGTCTTGGTACTCTCTGGTTTCCTGCAGAAGCACTGAGAAGCTAATCCTGATTGGTCAGAGAAGACCAATCTCTGTCAAGACAGGTCTAGACTTGCAATTTATTGGACAGTTCCCCATTTCCAAAGTTGCTCAAACTTTGAAGATGTTTCCAAAACGCATTTGTGCCAGCTGAGTTTGAAACAAATTTAATGTTCACCTTTCATCCTTAAAGATCCTTAATGTTCAACTTTCTCGGATTTCTCCCTATCACTATTTCTTTGGTTTTATCAGGGTAGTGATCTCTCCCGTGCAGATCTGAGGGCAGTTAATGTCCAGGATTGTGCTGCGTGTGCCATTCTGTCTTACAACACCACTGCTTCAAGCAATCCTTCCCTGGTGGGCACGGAAAGCATCCTAGCCACTCTGAACATCCGATCCGTGCAGGCTAAGTCCAGCTCAGCCTCACTAGGTAAGCATGTTTCTTTTTGCCTGTAAGCATGCTGATGCGACAAAAATGGAGGCTAAAGGAGGGAAAAAAGAAAGGGTCACTTGTCACTAGTCTGAGCCACAGCCTGTCTCTCCCAAATATGAATATATAAGTTAAAAGGGCCAGAAGTCCATTTTAGCGTAGCTGGCTGTACAATCTAGTCCAGTTTCTGTAGCTACAGGTATGCGAAGGAAGGAGGGATAAGCCAGCATTGCTCCTGGAAATATGCCGGTTCCTCCTGCAAATTCTGAGTGAAGCTTCAAGGTTTCCAGTAAAGAGGCTGGAGGGTAAATGGTAACCAGTGTTGGTAACTGCTGTATTATTTGCAAAAGCACGTGTGAGTGGAGGCCCCTTCCATCCTTCAAAAAGAGAAAAACAATACCTTTCTCTTGAGGTTTGATAGGGTGGGTGCTCTGTTCCCAGACAAACAGAGCTTGTGACTCAAAACTGCAATGGAAGCAAAAACGACTTCAGCCTAGTAGAATATTTATTGCATCTCTTCCTCCCTTAATTTGGTGAAGGAGCTAAGATTTGTCCTCCTCTTGAGAATGTGGAGTATTAATTAGCTGAAGACGGGCTGAGAAATGGATGGCTCTCCTAAGTGTTTTCCCTATACTTTATTATCATTCTAGGCTTTTAAAACAATGGCTGTGCCAAAGAAAAGATTAGAGTGAGGCAGAGACAGGGTTTTTTTAATAATAACTAGGCAAAATAATATCATTATACAATGTATACAATCAGAACAGAAGACAAATTATTTATAAGGTATATTTGAGTAAAAGGTAATTGTGACTTGAATAGATTACTTTTATCTAATGTATTTATTGCTACGTAAATATAAAGATATATGGAACTCTATTGATTGTATGTAGAGAGGAAGTAAATAGTATGTACCTTTGTATATATAAAATTTATGTATCTCCATCTATGGTGACAGATACAGATACTGTACCTACTGCATCTTTATACCTATATATGGAAAAGAGAGACTCAGAGCAGAAAGGATATTTCATCCTATCAATCACTGTCCTACTCCCCTCCAGCGTTTTTTGTTTTATCACTCAAAATTCTAGTACATGGAGTACGGAACTCTGAACTACAATGTGTGTATGGAAAATAGGGATGTGAGCATCTGTTCATCAGAACCTTCCCCAGCTGCCTTGCAGAGTTCATACTCGCTTGTTTCTCTTTAAGGTGGTAGCTTTTGGCTTGCTTTGTCTCCTTCCAGCAGAAGACCTCAGGGACCTAACGCTGACATAGGTGTGATCAGTGGGTAAGCTGAGGCATGGCTGGTTAGGCAATTTACCAGGCGTATTGTTGTCAGAACCATCACCACCTGCATACTCAAAGTCCTTGTCTTTTTTTTAATCCATAAGCATATATTTTTCCCTCATTTCCCTTGGGAAGATGGGCACATGATGAGTTTCATCAGAAAAATATATCTTGCAGTTTTAAATCTGTTCAGCATCCTTGCTATCATGAGAGATAGGAGAAAAGTTTATTCAATTATACTGGAAAAACCATAATCAAGTACTGTAGTTACAAGGTCCCTGAGAACAGTGTCAAAAGGATTTCTGCTTGTGCAGAAAGATGCTAGTAGTCAGAACAGTTAGAGCAGAGACATGCAGGCACAAGGTTATTTGTGTATTACAGCTAACACTGTGTTTCAGCACATCGGAACCAGACCAAATACACAAAACCTTCTTTCAAGTATGAGCAGAAATCAGGATTGTTGGTCCTCTGGCAGAAACCTGGGTAAAGTATGGTCTAGGCATTAGAACAGGTGAATGGAAATCAGTGCTTCTGGGTTTCTTTTCTGGCTTTGAGAAGGGGCAGGATCAAGTAAGGGTCATGGTGTCAAAGCTTTTTCTATTTCTCTTACTCCTTTGCTGTGCCTCCCTGTCAGCTACAGCCTCCCTGTACCAATAACAATATTTATTTCCCAGGTTTGTTTAATGCCAGATAAATTTAAGCTCACAATGTAGCCATACACAAATGCAAATTAGATTTTATCACCATTTACTATAACAGCATTGTCTTACTCTAGTTGACAAAATAATGTATTTCTAAACCCACCCTGGTTTATCCATTTTAGGTATTTCACTTTGCATATTTATAAGGCACCTTTGCCTAGCTCAGATGTTAGTGAATTGTCGCTTCATAAGCTCACTACAATTCCAGTCTAATAAACCTTTGGCTACTCAGTTAAGGCTGTTCCTCAGTTTTACAGTGTTTTCTGCAGACAGAAAAGCAGTGTTCAGTTACAGGATATCATCATCAGTGAATAAAGATGTATTTGCAAAATAAAGCTAAGACACAAGTTTCGGTTCTTCAAGTCAGCCATTAAATCTGCTAGTGTGAAAACAAGCTCTCTCTCCTTATAGGTTCATTAGATGAGTTGCTAAAAAAGCCAGCCCATTTTCTTCTTTGCTGCCATAGTTATGTATAATTATAGGACCACAATCTTAGGTTAGGATTCTCATACTGGAAGCTCCTTCAGATTCAACTGCAAGATTAAGGCTATGTCTTACATTCTTTAAGGTCTTTGCCTCTGAAGGTCTCCAGACGCATTACAGATGTGTGCTCCTATAGGATAGTAAATTACTCATAGGTTGTTGCCACCAAGATTTGGATCAAGGTGCCTAGAGTGGAAATGGAATATACATGTCCCCACTCCCACTGTTTCAGTCTCTGCTCTCCTTCCCACCATTGTTACTTTATAGGAATTCATCTCTGAGAAGATAAAATCAGCTCATCTTAGCTGGTCCCAATGGACTGGATAGTCTCCAGGTGAAATAGTTCATGGGGGTCAGAAAATGAGGAAAGTTTCAGGGAAAAGAGATACACAAGCTGGGAAAGGATGGCTTTTATCAGAATTTAGTCTTTTCTTTGTGGGGAGAAGGAGTAAGAGTAGAGCCACTGGCCTTTTTAAGTTATGTTAGAGCACTGAAGGCAAATACAGCTAGACAAGAACGAACAGTACAGAGAGTTATCAAGAAATTTTCCAGACTCAGTGGCTGTCAAGTTAGCTAGGAAGCAATAAGAACAGCGAATACTAGTAATGTAGCCAGGCTATGCCCGTGCTGATCAGAACTTGGTGTTGGTTCACCTCTGCAGTAGTTAATTACAGTGTACCAGTGAAATCTGCATTTTCTACCAGTGTAGTACTACATGTACCAGTGGGTGCTTTCAGCTGCAGAGTTGCAAAATCAGCAGGTTTAGGAAAATCCTTTCTATTTGTAGGAGAAACATCTAGGAGAAGTTGTGCAGAAAAGGAAATGGGCAGCAGAAACTGCTGCATATAGTGGAGACCCAAAAAGTACGGCAGTCCTTTGGGTGACGATCTAATTTTTTGAAGGAGAAGGGTAAAGTTACATTCAAAACTTGGATCCAAGAAACCTAGCCTCAATTAATGTTAGTAGCCAGGAGAGGAAGCAGGTAGGAAAAGACAGAAGAATAGTTGGGAGAGCTTTCTAAAGCAAGATGATTATGCAACCATTACCTGATTTTAAAAAGAAAAGACAGAGGCTGACGTTTCTCATTTAGTAGTTGCTGTTGCTGATGGGACAGCAGATGACTTGGCTGGATATCCAGCTATTCTACCCATCCAAGATCTTTCTCATCCCCAGCTTTGATGCTGTAGACAAAGTTGCAGCATTTTGCATCCTAACCATAGTGGAAAATAGTTATTTGGATGGAAGGCCCTTAACAGTTCAGGTGCTTTAGAAAGTGTTGCAGCAGGCTTAGTCTCAGTTTGGAGATTGTAACAAAGCCCAAATCAACTGCATTTCCTGTGGTTTTAGATTTTGCTGTGAGCATTTCACACCCAACAAACCCAGGCCTGTTCTGCACATATTCTCTCCCATGGAGTAGAGAATTAGACAGGTCTTAGAGAATCAGACCCACACAGAGGTAAACATTACTTACACTTGCAAGAATGAGCATTTGCTAGGGTCAGTGCTGATGCCAAGGACTTCTAGTCTTTCCCATGGAAAAATTTAGGTTTTCCAGTAATGCTGTAATTATCACCCTGTCATGTCACAAAGCAAACAGGTTGGCAAACCTAGGTACCGAACTAAATAATCTGTGGCATAATCTAAACATATAATGGTAATTAAATCTGACAACTTAATAAGATACTGAAATTCAAATGTACAGTAGTAATCTACAATTAAGTAATCTTTTGTAATAGCACCCTGCCAGTTTGTAAAATTTCAGGTAGAGCGCTGTGTACTGTTTCACAGCAAAAATATTGACATAAGGAGAAGGTATCCAGGCAATGATCAGACATACATTCAAATCAACTGGTACAGTACCTGGAAGGGTACAGTAAAGGCAATGATTCATTTCAGGCATTCAGTTGCTGCCACTAGCATGCATTCAGAGAGGCCTTGCTATACTTGGGAAGGACTTTTTCTGCTGTTTTGAGGGATTGTGATGCCTGACATCTCTAATAAGGTTTTTGGCAGTCCATTGCCTAACCTCAGAGATGGTTGATTAGAGCAACGGTCCATCTAGGACCCCGTTAGGGTCTCTGGTCTCCAATGTTCACATACTCCTCCGAGCAGAAAGGATCCATTATACAGTATCTGAACTGGAAGAAGTTCCATTTCTAGCAAAATCTTTAGTGGAGTTTAGATTCCATCATTTTGACTTTGATACTATCTTGTGCAGTAAGTAGTATTATACAGTTACTCAGTTACCCAGATGCTGTGCTAGGTAGCAAAGCAAAAATTTAGACATAATGGTAAGGGAGACAAGATTGGATGTGATCAAAACACAGAAAGCAGACTTCAAATTGGGACTGATTCTACTAAATCAGCTAGCTGGTGAGAACTGGGAGGAAATAAGGACACATGCTTCTACGAACTTCTGGATTTCTCTTTTAAGTCTTTTTTGTTGCCAGGTTTTAAAAAAAAATCACGGTATATGCTTTTGCCTTCGTTCCTACAGCACATGTACAGCCTTCATGTACATGTACAGCCTTCTTGAAGAGGAAGGAAAAAACACAACCCCCTCCCTCAAAAGCCCTCTGAGTGCAAATTGGCTTAGTGGGGACTTTGCACCAAACAACACTGTAACCAGCACTGCTGCTCCACAGAGGGTAATTATATTTTAGTTATGATGTCAATAAGCAGCTCCCAGGAGAGCTTTTCTTTTTTAATCCTTTGAAGCTCTGAGTGAATAAAGTGAGCCTTGGAAAAGCAAACCAAGGCAAGAAACTTTCTAAATATAGGAAACGCTTTGGGATTTTTGCATGACAATGACATTTTTAGGCATAGGTAAGAGATTTTCTGCGTTTGTCAGTATGAACAATTGTGCCTTGGTTTCTCTCTATTTTTTTCTTTCTTTTTTTTTTTTCCTTTCTGCTTCTGCTAACTTCCCTCTCTCTTCATGTTGTTATTGACTGTTTCTACAGATGCTGTTTTCGGAGCAAGAGCATTGGGGAATCAATCACAGCCATGTTATAAAAGGATCCCCATCACTACAGAGCTGAGTAAGTTATTCTTTAGGAACAAATTTCACAGAAGCAATATGCATGCTGCATTATTTATTTACCCCAGGCCCTTTTTAGAATTCACAGGCGGAAAGCGACAAGCACTACATGTCCAAGGAACATTAAAAGGTTTGACTTAGATGTTAATTCACTGGCTTTGAAGGAGTCAGGATGGTTTATCAGGAGAATAAATATAACAAAGTGTTACAAAGGTCTGTGTGTAGCAAAACTCTGAAGCATCCATTTAAGAGAAAGATAATGTCCTTGGGTTTTTTTCTGCTGGACTGGATCTCAGGAGATCTGAGTTCTAGTCACATGGCCTGCATTCATCCCACCTATCCTAACATACTTCATTAAGGTAGATAAATCAGAAGTGTATTTGCCTGGTTTACCCTTATTTTCAGTGGAGAAAGAGGCACCACCAAAGGCAATTCTGCCCAGATGAAATCTACCTTGCCTTTGGCCCTTCCTCTCTCTGATCATTTTGAAAAGCACTGAGAGAGACTGTCTGCCCAGTTTTCATCCCACAACAAAATGGGGTGAGTCAAGGCCTAATTTTCTCTGTTCCAACCCTACCCTTTCTGAAACACTGGTGGTGGTTCCCTCCTCCTCTTCTGGATTATGGGGGTAGCTGCAGGCTTCCTCATTTGTACAAGTGGCTGTGAAAGAGCAGAGCCTGTTCCAAACAATCTGCAGTACACAGCATTGTGCAGTGACTGCTTGGGGTGCAGTACTTGCATGGGTCCGTGCACGTGCCAAGGTGGACAGAGAGTGCGGGCGTTTTACACCAGAGCCCAAACACCTTTGTCCTTATTCCACAAGGCTCAGCCTCTCTAGCCTGCATTCATAAATGAAGCAACCCATGGAGTTCTTTCATGCTACTCTTGGCTATCTTTGTCTTCATCTCCTGATGGTTACAAACTGGATCTGTTAATAGGGAACATGTGCACCGATTAACTGATTACTGGTAACATAGCAGTCAGTGTCACCCCAGAGTGGTGTGGCTGGGCTGTGAGTCCTGAAGGACAGGGATGTTTAGCTCCATTTAAAGTGCTGACACAAGAATGTACCCATCAAATTAGCATAGCATGTTGCTAGGCATCATGACTGGCCCCTGACTCACGTAGGCTTTTTTTTTTCTTTCTTTCTTTTTGACGCAATGCTTGTAAATGCTATGTGGACTCAGCACATTGCAGGGTCCTTGCTTCCCAGTCCTCACCAGGTTTGCAGCTGGAACAGGGCTAGTGAGCAGCTTTGGCTTGTAGCAGGCTCTAGCAATATTTTATTTATATGAAGCTCTGGTGTACTGCTTAGCCAAAACTTGCATCTGATGAGCTGTGTCCCAGAAGCAATTAAGCACCTCAGTGGGCTATTCAGTCCTGTGTGCTCCTTAGACTGAAACACTGAGGAGCTACTGCAAAAAAAAAAAAAAAAGGCACAAAATAAGAAGATAATTATGCCTCCTCCTGAGTAATTTTAGAACTGAGTGATATTTGGATATCTTGTGCTGTGGTTCAGGCTTTTATTTCTGCTGTGTCCAAAAGTCTCAGAAATGTTTTGAGCGCGCTACTGAGGCCCAGCTCCTCTGAGAAGATATTGTGCAGTCAAGCTAACATCTTCAGACAGGCATTGCACCCCTGTGATTTCTCTCCAGGATGTGGTGTGTCAGTGGAGGGGAAAACATCTGCAATCTGTTGACATGACTTGGAGTTTAGTCATGTCAGATCTTTGACAAAATAATGAATCGAGCCCAGTCCCTTAGCACATGGATGCCTGCCCCTGCTGTAGTCTTGAACAGCATAGAAATATGTTCAGAGTTACAGGGATGGGCTAGGAAGCAAAATAACCCCAAGAATTTAAAACCTGGAAACACAAAACAGCTAAACAAAAACAGCTGGAGCTTTCTTGTGATTGAATAAGCTTCCTGTAAGTCCCTCTGGTAGACCTTGATCTAGACAAGTGGTCACTTTTGTGCCTATCTCTAGAAACAAGCTGCGAGGGGTAGTACTCATGTGCCTTAAGTTGTAAGGGCTTTGCTCATTCCAGGCAATTTCTTATTTCACAGCACACTGAGTGTTGACTAAGGGTCATCTGTATCATTTGTTGTCTGACACAACAAAGCCAGCAATACGATACATATTGCTAGCACTGTTGCTGCTCAAAACCTGCCATAAGAGAAGCTAAGACCCTTCGTACCTTCAGTTGAAATCCTGTCACCACTGAAGTCAGTAGGAGTTTTGCAATTAATCTTGACAGGCACAGGAAGCAATGTGGTATCTCAGTAGAGCCAGAACTGCCAAGCTTGACTTGCCTCTGCCACAGTTTCTTTGTGACCAGGATGGCATGCCAGAGCCGCCTGAGTCCCAGAGGTGTGCCGTGGTCCCAAAGGTATGCTGTCCTCTAGCAGCTACTGAGCTAAGGACATGTAGTCAGGGACAGAGTTGATGGAATTAGCTGAGGGTCTGCACTTCTCTAAAGGGGGCTGGATATGAATTTTGGCTTGAGGACCGTGAGAGCTGTGTGTTGTTGTGCTCTGACATGCTGCTGCTTCTCCTTGCCCAGTGGTGAGAAACACTGAAAAATAAGAAATGCTAAACTGGCCAGATCAGGCTGATGCAAGGCCCATTAAATGGCAAGCTTTGCATGGGGTTTCTGCGGGCCCACATCCACCAAGCTGAGCACAGTTCAATGTGTTGAGCATCTTCTGAATTTGTGAGTTGGTCAGTGGGCTCAGAGGCATGTTATAAATGGTTATTCCTCAGAAACAACGGATTCTAGAAACCCTTGCCATAAGGAGACAGAGATCTGGAAGAGAAATAGCAGTGATCTGTAAAGAAGTAAGAATCCTGCAAATGTGTAAAGGAGAAAGAGAATGGTGTGGAGAAATAAAGTGGATCCCTTATTGTGGCTGCGAGACCATGCTTTTCATACCCAGACTGTATAAGCTAGTCAGTGGAGTCATAGTGATTAATGCCAGATGCAGGGCCAACTCTAAAATCCAGGGTGGGTGAAATATCTGTATTGAGAATACATGGTTGAAGGATGACACCAACACTGCAAGACAACAGGAGACATTAATAGTATTGTGATTCTGGCTAGTTTAAGTCATCTTTAAAAACGATGCACTCAAATGCTTCCTGACCCAAGGGGACATAATAGAAATCAGTCATTACTCACATGGAGTTAGTTGTGCTCACTCTCTATTTTTTAATGGAAAGATACGGGTTCTTGATCTCAATTCCTCTGTCTCCTGCTGTGCTGCTGTCATTCATCAGCATTCTTACTGGTAGTGCTAGAGTGCCACGACATACCTAGCATGTTCAGTAGAACAGCAGGGGCCTTCTGCCTGAGTGTACTTAGTTCCCTGAAAATAGGAAAGAAAGTTAAGGAGGAATCGCTTTCAGAGTAAGCAGCTATCAGCTCCAAAAGACATGTCTCTCAATATGTGCTATTAGCAGCAACTCTCTCTGTTGTTGATATACACATAGAATTATTTGGAGAAACTTTTAGAGTGTTTTCATAAGTTCCTCCTGTTCCCAGCTCCATAATATTGACAGGCTACAAAAGGTATTTAAAGCCAGCCTGATTTATTTATTTTTTGACAACATGATGTTGCAATCAGTCCCTCTAAGGGAGCTGCAGTCACTGAAGCCAAAATTGCATTTGACACCAGCTGGCCCCTTGGTGGAAGCTCCAGCACTGATGCCAAAGGCTGAGAAGATTATGGGGACTCTGAATTCTTACCTGTTCATGTAGAAAGGAGTTTTACAAGCCTGGCTGGAGGTGCATTGGTGAGCTAGGGAACAGGGAGTTTGCACTGCCACCACTTTACCATAACAGGCACGGGGATGAATGGAACATTTAACTCTTCTCATCTGTCCATCTGGCACCTAGGCAGAAATTCACTGGAAGTTTAGATGGAAAAATCTGTTGAACTCAATGGGAATCTCCCAATGGCTGTTTTCTGAAAAGGTATAAAACAAATTCCACACATGTGGGCCACTGCTGATCCGTAAGACCACATCAGATTTTAAAAGAAGTGCATATTTGATTCTCTGTAAATTCCTGGTAGTGTGTTCTTTTAAAAACACTCGCATCATGACGATTGGATACATTGCACCCAAAACAGCAAGAATGGAGGGAACGTGATGATCCCATCCTGGTGACATAATCATTTTAAGTTGCTGTCAAAACTGAGTGATACTGTCAGTGGTGACACACATATGGGTCACACTTTGGTGGAATTAAGCCAGAATTTTGGCAGCAAAACAGCAGTTCAGCTCATAAGCTGGCATTTCCAAAACTGCCTTCTCTTATTTCTGAAAGCCCCTTTCTTCCTCTTCACCCCAATTCCCCAATGCTGCAGTCAAGTTCCACATGCCTTGCTCTCAGCTCACGTCCAAGGGGATAGTGCTTGGGTGGCAGTTTTACAGAAACTGAATAAATACAAAACAAATCTCTCCAAGGGATAAGCAGTCCAAAATAAGTATGTCAAGTCCAGTTATGCTTTTCTGAGAAGGCTTGTGTTAGGGAAAGTATTATATTGCTGCTACTCACTGATATGTCAATCAGCCAGATGGTGGTTAATGACTGCTAGTGTCAAGTGTAAAAGTAACTCAAGACATAGCATGACCTGTCTTAAAGGATAAAATTTCACTCAAGTGTAAGATTCCGAGTCTGTCCAGGAATGATCAGCACTCAACTCTGCTTTAAAGTAGAGGGGCACCTTCGGTTGGATTCAGTCATTCTGTAAATACAGTGAAGACGGAGAGAAATACGATATTGCTTAGCAATTGCAGTATCAGGGAAAAGATGTGTGAACTGGAGAAGAAGGAGAAGGAAGGAGCCTTCAGCAGTCCAATATCACCTCCTTTTGCTATCACTGTGAATATCTGTTGACATTTCTAAAAACACTCAGAGCAGGAGCGCTGTTTTCTTTTAGCTTGAAAGGAGACTGGCAGAAGAATCTGAATGGCAGAATGTGGTCTGTAAAGTGCAATGTTATCCCTTGGAAGCCTGAAGCAGAACTGGCATTTGCTTCAATGTGGCTCTTGGGGTCTCAATAGGCAGAAAACAATTCAATGAGCACGATCATTATGGCTCAGGTACTCTAATGAGCCCTGAATTCCCTTCCTGATCCAGCTATGTGTTCCTAAGCTAGACAGGACCAGTTTTAAAAGCTTAGTGGCAGCACAGAGTCAGTGGGACTAGGCAACTGCTTGATGATGGGAAAATGTTTCTAGCCTTGCCTTTGTGTGCAGGTGTTCCCAGGAAATCTGATTGTCTGAAGCTGTAACCAAACAACAACTGGCGAAGAAGGTAACATCTCATGGGTACATTACAGAAGTGTTGCTGCTTTAAAGTCAGCTTCAAAACCCATTCTAAATGCAGTGTGTTATTTCCTGAGTATGCACACACACACATGCACACCTGTATAGTTTCCCTGCCTTTCAAATTCCTGCAGTGTAACTCAGCAAAGAAAGTACAGAATGAGGATGACATGCAAATCCTATTAATTCATCCAAGTATGGAAATGCAATCCTTTTGATGTCAAAAAGTACAGCAATGATATGTTAAAGAGCTCAGCACGCTTCTGTTAAATATGTAAAGTGCAGATTCCCCTGAAGCTGTATCACTCCTGGATAACCCTGGACTATAGCTTCTTGCTTTAAAAGACTGAGAATTACTCTAACAGCATTATACCCATTTGCCTGACAATATGGTCAGATGTTCTTAAGCGGATTTGAGTTCAGCATGGATTTAGTAACACCATTCCTTCTCTGCAGCTTGTTTAGTTTCTTTACTCAGGCAAATGCAGGTGACAGATTCCACCTGCATGTAAGAAATGAGCTTTTTGCGAAAGGGTGAAAAATAAGTTATTTGATGCACTGCAGGCAGAGAAAACACTTTCAGGTTTTTAAAAAAAAAAAAAAAAAAAAAAGAGACTCTAAGCCCTTTTTTGCCTCAGATCTGAATTTGAATCATGGTAACTTTTTTCCAAAAAATACTGGCTGAGATAAGGGCACAGAGAGAGGTTTTCGAAACAATATGGCAACTACAAGGACAGAGAGCTTCCTGCTGGAAACTTGGTCCCTATAGGGCTGGGCAGGGCAGTTACACTCCTCAGCCTCACCTTGCACAGTGTGCTTCTGCTCAGGTGACATCAGAGCTGCTGCCCAGTTTTCTTACACGCACACGCGTGCACACGCACACACGCGCCCCCACAGCCACTCCATTTGTGCCTTTGAAAATCTCCCATTCAGACGCAGCTTAGTGCGTTTTATTATAAGAGCAGAGGTGGGATCTTCTGACTGCTCTTTGAAGCTGAAATGGGCAAAGCAGGTGGTGATCCATAAATATTGTCAGAAAACTTTAAACATAATTAAGGACTACTTTAAGTATACAAGAAACTCCAAAGTGTCTGTCTGATTACTTTCTCTAGGTTTTCACTGGAAAACTTGGTTTTCCTTTCCAAGGCATACTCTTTTGTCTTTGACTTCTCATTGTCTCTTCCTTTCCAGACATACTACAACCATCACATCTTGGCTCTGCTGCAGACTTTGGTGACAAGTGGGACAAGCCAAGCATTGGGGGAACAGCTGTTGGAAGAGGGCAGCAGACTGCGCGGAAATCCTGACAACATGATCGACAATGCCTCCCAAGTCAGATGCAAACTAGCACTCCTGCTACTGTCCAAGAGGTTGTGAAAAGGTGTCATGGTGAGTTACATCACTGAGTGGTGCTTCATGGGCTAGGCTTTCATCCTTCCTGCTAGTACTTTTGGATTGTCATTACCCAAAGTTTAGTTTCATTCAGTTGAATCTCGCTATGTAGCTTGAGCCATATTTTGAAAAGGCAAAGACATCAGATAGCCTTATTTTATACTGGCTTCTAATCTTACGGGGGACCAGTCATTTTCTTTCCTTTCTTTCTTGCCAAATATTATGATACTAAAAGTAGTGAATAGTGATGATAGTTGGCTAAATAAGTGGTTTAGTATTGGGCTGAATGGTCCACTTCAGTTCCTTTGAGATGAGTGGTTTTGCTTCTTTTATAGCAGGAGGACTCCCTTGGAGACATTTACTGCAGCGCTTTAGGCTCGTTTGGGATACTCTGCTTTGGGCTCTACCGCCTGATGGAAGAGCCCAAACCATACAAGAATAGGCAAGTACATTTTATCTCAAATTGTACCATAAGTCAAAAGATAGTAGTCGTGACTTTGAAGTTAGGCATGTGTTGTAGGCAACCTGAATTACTTACTTTTGTCTTGGATTTAGACATTCTTATAGGTAGCTACGGTCATTTGAGGCAAACTGGTGTGTGGTCTGAACGTGGTGCTTACTGGCACTTGTATGAGATTCCCTTACGTTCACCTAAGATGTGATTTATCTTTACAAGTGAGCCTTCTGCATTAGAGAGCTGCTGGAGCATGAAGTTAGTAATGCTGCTGAGAACAGGGATTTCAGAGAGTTTGCAGGCAGAGAGAACCTTCTCATCTAACCTGTTCTACTCACTGATTCTTTCAATTTCAAGATTTCAGTGATTGCTTAAGCTTTAGATCTCCTAGAGACATATTTAGTCTTGATTTAAAGAATTTGAGCAATCAAAAAATTTATCACATCTTTCAGCTGCTGTTCCAGAGACTAATTAGCTTCATTTAAAATATATGTATCCCATTCATAGGTAAAATTAAACCCTCTGTATATTGTCTCATCATTCCAAAGAATTCTGCACATGCAATCAGTCATTGCCAAAAAACCCTACAGCTTTCTTGCTGTCCCATACACTCAGTTTGAAGGCCTCACAAAGCAACCTGAATCTCATGTGCTACTGCTTTTTCAGGTTTGTGATTGCTCGGCCTGCCAGTGATTTGAAGATGCTGTCTCGGATCTGCTGTCCTGTGTTGTTCCGTTCAACATTGCAACAACTGATGAGCTGTGATGTGGGATGGAAGTCAGTTACCAAGCAAGAAAACAGGTAGTACAGACACCATCATGCCAGAGTTATGAGAGGTTGTGAAATGCCCTGCAAATAAAAAATTATACAAGTTATTAAGACCCCCACAATAAATTGGCTGTGTTCTTATTTCTTAGGGGTGGCAGTTTGAATTTGGCTAAAGATTAACATGAGGTTATTACTGAAAACAGTATTGTTAAGCTTTAACAAGAAAAATATCAGAGGGTAAAATGCGCTCTCTGCAAGGAAAAGGGTAAAAACTTGAGTTTCTGCTGAGCACTGCACAGAACAGACCCAACTGTATACAAACACAATGACTCCATTGAGTTTAGAGATTCTCTTCTGAACTTCTCAAAGTTCAAAGACTCCAGCACACTGAAATTCAGTTTTCTTGCAGCCAGAACTGAAGATGCTGGATTGATACACATGCAAAGAAACAAAAAACCAAACAAAAGGTCCCCATGAACTTGTACCATAAATCAGGTCTTGCCTGTATGTTATAAAGTCGGTTGAGGGAAGGAAAGTGGTGGTGTTTGGGTTTTTTCCTCTCTCTCTCTCTCTCTTTCACCTAACGCTAATTAGGTTTGAAAGACTGCAGCTTGAGTCCAGATACCACATGCCGAGAAGAAAGGAACCCAAACAGCTGACGCAGAGTTCAGACTAAACTAACTGCAAGCTCCCCAGGGACATCACAAGGTAAACCCGATAGTCTCTGTCATTTACAATCATTATCAGGCAGCTGAGTCTCTGTAATTTTACTAGGGAGCCAATTAACAGATCCCTGAAGCTCAGGAATAAGGTCTTGGTCCTTTTTCTATTTTAGACAGGAAAAGGGGGAAAGTAAGTCTGTGTTTCAAACAGATACTCCGGAAGCTTTCCTGCCCAGGGGAATGGTCAGATCTGGGCTTGCACTTTTCGTCTTGAGGAATAAGATAAAGCACTGAGCTTAAGAGTCAAGCAACTGGCTTTCGTACCCAGCTCTGCAACAAGCTGGCTGTGCAACCTTGGGCGAATTATTTAACTGTATCCTAATGCTGCTTGCTGCACACAGGGAATATAATAACATACTCGTTAATTTAGATAATGAGAGCTTTGGGGAAAGGACTGTCTCTTGTGATTTGTTTGGCCTAACATAAATAGGTAGTGATTTAGGATGGGACAACTCCACTCAAACAACGTGAGTAAGAAGCAAGAGAAAAGCTTGGACCAAAACTCCAGATGGAAACATATCTGCCCTTGGGGAAGTCTGGAGTTTGGATTCAGGTCTGATGTGTTGGACTCATCTTTCCTGGAACAAACTAATCATACATTTTCAATTCAGGACAGATTGCAAGTAGGAATCAGTGAACCATGCTTAGAGCAAACAAAATACATAGGACATGCTTTCCCTTTGCCAGCCCTTTGCAGACCTGAACTTGAGCCAAAACAGTCAGCTGATCTCTTGGTAGGAGTTTTTTGGCCTAAAATCACCCACTGTATATACAAACTTAGATAAGAATTTGTGCACTGGATTCTGTTTACCCTCTGGCAGAACAAGGCTTCAATAATAGTGTCTCAGTCCATTCCCTAGCATGCATTATTTTAAACGGACAAGACAGTTAAAAGGTGGAAGGAAGAGCCTGGGCAGGCTTTGCAGTCGTTTGACTACAAAGCATACCTCATACTAAGATTCTGCAAGCTTTCTATATTGTCATCATCTGAACCTTTCTTTATTTTCAGCTGTAATTCAGTCTTAAGCCGGGGCACAGAGGGGGTACCATCCCTTTTTCTTCCTTATTGTTCTATTGCTTTTAAATAACTATACATGCCTGAACCTCTGTGTTCTGATATTAAGCAGGTCTTGTGCAATGTTAAGGCATTTTTATTAAGAAAACTGCAAGAAACAACGAAACCTGTTTACTCATAACTTCCCCGAGTGGGTGAGAAACTCAGACTATCTTGCCAGTAAACTCTTCTATCTGAAATCATCTGCTTTTCCTAGAAAATGGAGGCAAATGTTGAAAGTGCTCCTTCATGATTGAGATCTAGGACATATTAGTTCCAGCTTTAAGGCACCAAACATTGGATATACTACTGTGTTACTCCGGAACTATGCTAGTTCGTGTAAAACTGTTGCAACCCCTGGTGTGAGTATCTTTCTTCTTTCCATTAGAAAGAGAGGTTTGCAGCAAGTGCATTTTTTTAAAACGTTCCTTCTCTCCAAGGTGTCTTAGGTGCAGGACTGCCAGTGATGGCACATGCCATGCTTTCCCATCCTGCATTCACAGTATCTCTGTGATGGGGGAACATGCCCGTCTCCAGTCATACAGCTTTTCCAGTTGCTTAACGTGCAACTGCTAGAGCATGTAATTTACTGTGGTAAGGTAGAGTGGGGAGAGATGACAAGGTGGAGAAGGGACCTCTCTCACTTCGCTTATTCCACTTTTTTGTTCAGTTGCTATATGTAAGCAAGAAGTTCTGCTTCTCATGAAAGAAGGAGGAGGGAGAGAAATCCTAAGAAAGGTAAAAGCATTAATAGGTCAAGGCCTCCTTTGCATAATTCTATTATCACTAGGAAGATTCTGCAATAATCATGTTAGGCATGTGCTTTGGAGCATCAAAGTGACTTGTCTTACCTTACTTTTTGATGTTAGACAGGTTTAAATGCTTTGTACAGATGAGGCACCTCAGACAGCTGATCAAGAAAGCCTGTGCTGTTCAAGCAAAGCAAAGGCCTGTTTTCCTTTTTTTTTAATGTCAACAATGCCACATTCTTCCAGCAAGGAATAATCTCTGTTGTCACAAACTGTGAAAAGCAAAGGTGTAGGAGAGAATCTGTGTGTGGGTGCATGCAAACATGCTTTCTGAAGCTACCACCTTTGAATCTTCAGCAACAGTATCTTCTTGTGTATTGTTTGGGTCATATGTTTTTATACCTATTGTATAAATAAATCCAGCTCTTGCAATGAAAACCACAGCGCGGTACACAGAGCTGTTACAGGATTTCTGCACTGTAGTTTGCTAATCTGCACCCATTCTAAGATGTAAAGGTCACCTTAGTGTGTGGGTGGCGATTAATATCAGTAGGTTTTACTTTTTAGCAGTGTTACCGGAGTCTCTGATTGAGTTTTGAAACTTCTTGTGTCAGAAGTAGTCCCTGACCGTAGTAAGCTTAGGTGGTATATACAAAAAAGAGTTATAAGGGAAGCAGAGGAGTTGTAGTTTGCTCAAAAGCATGTATCAGATTGGTGGAAAAGATAAAAACAGAACCCAGATCTCCTGATTTCTACGCTAGCAGCTTTCCCAGTAGGCCATTTTGCATTTCTGCTCTCAGATCTCAGCTCCTGCCTAACATGACCATTCCCTTGCCAGTCTGTCTAGGGATTTAACAGCCTCTTCCAGAGGTGGCTCAAGCTGTCTTCTTGGAGCACTATCTGATGAATTATTTTTCCATTTGTCATAAGACGGTCAGCCTCTTTACAGAGGCAGACAAGTATCATCATGCTTTCAAACAGGAGAGTAAGTTCCTCGAGATTACCCAGTAGGTCAGCTGTCTTGCAGTTATGTGTCTTGTCTGTCTTGTCAGCTGGGCCACACTGTCGTTTCAGGCTGGTACATGATGAATGGAGCCAGAAACCTCTCCGAAGATGTATGCAGGGATATGTAGACTCTGCAGAGACTCAAACACGCTAAAGCAGTTATCCTAACACATGCATTCACCTGGATCTGAACACTGATAAGAACATACACACAGAGACAAACACAGGCCTCTACAAAGAGCACTTGCCCATAAGGAGATGAATATATACATCCAGGCCAGGGTTGTTTTCTCCCTCCTCCTCCTTCCTGTAGTCAGATACAATCCAGCAGAATGAGTAGAGAAGGACGTCACCACTGTGAGCTGGGCTGGTTTTTGCAGTACAGCATGCTGCAGGTGGCGACTGACACATAGTCAATGAGATCTGAGGAGAATCCAGACTCTATAAGTGTTAGATGAGGCAGGCTGGGCATTGACAAAAACAAGAGGTGGCTGCAAACACCAAGTGTCGTTATTCTCTGAGCAGGGATGGTGAGAGGCCTAGGAACTTCCCATGGAGATTAACTACTTCACAGCAGGATGAGGAGCTGTCTCCTGATGTGAAGGGACATCCTGTTGTCCGGAGAACACTTGGGAGGAAGGATGCATGACAGCAGGAGTAGCTTTTGAGAGCATACACACTGTTTCCTGCAAAGCACGTATCTTGTCTGAAAGATGATTTTACTCTGCTGAGATAAACTCCAAACACCTAATGGTTTAAATTAATGCCAGAACAGAAGGAGGTCTCTCTTAGTCATTAATTGGCAGTGGGCTTTCTACCCTCTTCCTACTGAAGGAAGGGCTCTTTGCTGCTTTCCCATCCATCTACTTCAGCTTACTCTCTTGACCTGCCACCAATGTACCATAAAGCCATAGTCTTATTCCCCACTGTCTCTCTAGTGGCCAGTTATAAAGGGACTAGAGCTGTTTAACTGCTGATTGCTTCTCTACTTGCAGCAGGAGGCCATGCAGAGTGAATTAGGTGAGCCAACTCTATTAAGCAATCTGGAAGTGCATCATTAATACTTCTGACACTTTTTGTGTAGTACACATGTGCCAACTAATAAGCATTAGTGACTGAAGTTTCTCCATTTCCCAGAAAACAGTCGAAGCTAGAGCAGTGAAAGTATAGACACAGCCCACTGGACTCCATCTCTCCACAAGTTGAGATGCTTTTCCAAACTCCTCTATCCTGCATATGGTTGGGAGTTGCATGGGGATAACGATTAGAGTTGGCTGATGTTTCTAACTTCCGCTAAAGCTTTAATGAAGAACTTGGGTTTTTTGGGGTTGGCTTTTTTTTTTGGTGACACAACAGGATTTTTGTTTCCAGCCAGAAGGAGGAGCCAGATCAGTCACTGTGACTTGGAATTTGGTTGTCTTGTAAGTTTTTCTGCTTTTTTTAAAAAAAAAAAAAAGCAACCCTGCTGAGATTCATTCTTTCCCCTTTGGGGCAAGGAATATTATTTTTTTTGTGAAAGAGAAATGCATTTTTTTAAGTCCGTCTTTTTCTTACAGAAGGTTTCCAGGGTTGAGGTTAAAGGTTTAGTTCTGTTTTCCTCTCATTTTCATTCTTGAATAAGGCCATACCTTAAAGAAAGCTTTAAAGAAAAGAAGTACTGCTATGACTTCATATTGTGACTCTGTAAAATATAATCTGAGTAGTAGGCATTTCTTTCTCCCTTTCTCTCGTCTTCATCCTGTTGAATACTCTGCCAGCAGTGGAGAAGCAAATGTACCCAGTTCCTTCACCCTGCTATGAGAGCAAGGACTGGTGCTTGCCAGCAACGAGCCTTTTGTTTCCACCAGTGTGGCTGGTCTTACGTACTTGCTTATCCAGGCAACTATCAAAAAGAAGCAGAAGTCCTAAATGCCAGACTAATGCATCAATCATAATTCCTGAGCTGCCACCAGTCGTGTAACTGCTTAAAGACCTCAACAGCCCTCTGGCACTTAAAGAAAAAAATCATCTAATTAATCACAGGTGAAACAGCTTGGACCTGCTCCAAAAGCCCCTGAATTTACTGCCAAGCTTTGATGCTAATTTTCCTTCTAAGTAACCCCCTAAAGAAATTTACGATTAGGTAATTAAAGTGATGAATAAAGAGATACTTAGAAGAAGGAGGGAGAAGAAAAAGGCGGGGGGGGGAAATCAACCTTGAGTCAAAAGCCTTAAATCTCCTCCCCTCCTCAAAGAGAAATGTTAGTCATTTTTGCACATGCATTGTCTCTGAAAATTGGGTTGGATTCCCACAGGAGGCTTGAGAAATATTCCTTGAATTAATGTTTGCATAACCAAATAAAACAGAAAAGAAGGAACTCCTAAGCAGATTGTAATGTGAGGATGGTTGAGGGAGAAAAAAGGACTTGTGGCTTCTCTCTGAGAATCACATACTGTACAAGTTTTGTCAGAAATTGCCTCATGCCTTTTCCTGCTAGGTACCTGAGGTCCATTTTTTTTAAAGGCAATTAGATACCTAGGAATGCCATCTAATTAAAAAATGTAGTGATATCTAATTAAGAACTTCGGAGCATCTGAACAACTTTTAAAAGTCTGACCGTAAGTTCTTAATAGGTCACAAGCCCTGTATAATGCTTTTCAATGTCCTCTCACATTCTTTCTCTCATTTTTTTCAGAGAAGGAACTAAGTAGCCTTTGATTTGCATTTTTTCTTCAAGCAAATGTACCACACCAAACTTAATGTAAGGAACATGAGTTTAAACATAGGGACGCATGCTGCAAAATTTTAATGGTGCCTGGATTGTTTCCACAGAAGATGCAGATGTGGCCCCAAAATTGAGGAAAAAATTAGGATCTAGTTTCAGTTCCAGGCTGCTTTTTTTTAAAATTGAATTAATTTTTTTTAATTTAAAAAAAAAAAAAGAAGAAACAATCCACAAAACAAGCATGTCACTATCCAGGGGTTTGCTACGGGCTTTTTGGCACAGTCTTGGCTAATTCTTTCCTTGTGGCTAAAAGCAAGTCTTAGAATCCAGGAAACTTCCTTACTGGCCCATAAAATGAAAAGTAATTGGGGTGGGGGGTGAGTTTTGGGGGCAGGATTTGTAAGGTTCATTTGTGATGGTTGGAATATTTTCCCTCCAGGACTACATCTCACTTTGCTTTCTACGTTTTGATCCCAGGCCTTGAAGTGGCAGAAAACTGCCATGCACTCACCTTTGCTCTATTCTGGGAGTGTGCCCAAGACTGCTTCACACTACATGATACACCTGACCTTTCTCTGTTAATAAATGCCTGCTGACCCCATCGCATGGCCCCCTTCTGCTCTGCCTGGCACTGAGGGAAGAGTTGCTGAATGATTTTTGAGGGGACCAGAGAGGATAAAAAATGAGAAAATGGCAGATTAGATCTGAAGTGACAGAGATGAGAAATAAAAGCCATTAGAGCCCATTTGCAATGTGCCCTCATTGAGTCAAGTTTCAAGGTGTTTTTCCAGATTATTAATAGCCTGACAGCAGTTTTTGTACAGGAATCTGATACAGGAAATAACACTCATGTATACACACTGCAGTGTAGAGGGGAAAGTAGAGCCCCCTCATTTATTTACTTGAAGAGATTTGAAATACAGCAAACCAGCCAGCTGGGTTACAGACAAAATAAACATTCTCCATTATAATCGTGGCATCTTCAGACACACATCTCTATAATAATGCAGT
The DNA here is from genome assembly GCF_000690835.1 of Fulmarus glacialis. NCBI lineage: Eukaryota > Metazoa > Chordata > Aves > Procellariiformes > Procellariidae > Fulmarus > Fulmarus glacialis. Next base: position 122,742 of record NW_009227881.1, on the reverse strand, counting down.
GGTATGAAAGCAGCTCTCATAAACCTCTGCAACCAGCCTTTGCTGTCCGTACAGTCTGGGCTGCATTCAGAGTGGCTCTGCTGAAGCTATAGCATTCTTTGGTGCATTTGGTGGAGTGCATTGCTCTAAGTCATTTCAGTCCTTGGTTGACATCTCTGAACCTGGGTCCTGTGGGCCATTTTGGACACTTAAAATATCCCAGGGATCTAATTTATTCAATGTGTCAGGCTTCTTTTAAAACTCGATCAAGCACCAATCCTAAACAGACCTTTCCTGCCTCATCCCCCACTTATCTGAATTATCTCAGTCTTCTCAGTGTGATACCTAGTGAAATGGAAGCTAGAAAGAGAGGGAGGGAGGGAGGGAGGGAAGAACAGGAATACTTGGGCGTGTGGGAAAGAAAGGTTAAAAAATTCCCAAAGTTATACTTTGTAGTTGCGTGCTTGTAAAAAAGAAATACCAGGTGGGTAGTGCTTTGAACTTCACAAGGCTTAGTGGGACTGAGTTGTCAAATATGAGTAATTGTAGCTTTCTTCATAAACAAGGGGTGGCACAGAAAATTTGACTGATACAGTTCATAATGCCTACAGGCCAAACAGACATTCAGCTGAAACAGAGAAGCTCTTCAAACATCATTAGATGGTGATGTCTGCTTGTCTGTGTCTGTTGCTTTCTATTAAACTTTAGTTTTTACTTCCTCATTTCATGTTGCAACCTAAGTCTGCTTGTGAGTATTACTGGGCAGAAATAATCAAGTCTTGATCTATATTGCATAACACATTGTAGAGGTAGCCAAGCTAATTACCAGTGAAACTGGACAACGAACAGTAGAGACTAATTTTACCCATTTTTTTTCTGCTTCTTTCTGAACAGCCTCTAGCATGCAGCATTGTCTGGGAGGATGTGCTACCATGCAAACAAGCAACACTCCCTACAGATAAAGAATTTTCTAGTGGTGGTTGCATAACCTTAACCAAAACAAAAGGAGCCAGCCCCTTCCTTTATTTTCATGGTCTCACTATTTAGAATTTAACCGTCGTTGTAGTTTGCATGCTGGCAGTCGTAGACAGTTCTGGGTGCACTTACAAGCCTCTGCCTAGCAGAAGACAGAAATGAACTTAAAACACTCGGTTGCTTTCTAATGAAGCAATATCCCTGCCAGGAGGTCTTTTCCAGGAGACAGATGAGACAGCCTGAAAACCCCCTTCTGCATTAGGGTCCCCTTCTGCATTAGGGTCAATTACCTCTCAGTGGATCCACGTCACCTAAGATGCAATTGAGCATGTGCAATTCCTGCTTAATTTGATAAACCTTGCAGATGCACAAGTATTTCCAAATTATTTATCATTGTGAAAGAAAGCAATGCCTTGACAAAGAGGCAAGGCTGAGGACAACAGTCTCCCACCAGCTCTTGCTTTCACACCCTTACAAGTGCTGTATAACTCATAGGAAGTGTTGAGAAGCATTTGTAATTCCTTGCTCAGCACTTCTTGGCTTCTTGGACTTGACACATATGCTGCGAGTTGCTTTGGGAGCCAACAGGTTCTATAGCATCTTACCTTCTTGATCAAAATACTGGTGTGAAGTAATTCAGATTCCCCACAATTGCACTTTCAGTTTCCAGTAGCATTAACTCGGCACTTTATGTTTTCCAGTGGGGTGAGTTAGGGATCAAGGACTTTGCTCTATAGGTTTCCATTTGAATAAGCTGTTAAGACCTGGGATTTTGTCTCTGCAAGAATTGATGCCACGTTGAATCAGTCTGAGGAGTTTTCTGTTAGGGGCTTAACCAATATTCTCCTTGTCTTTGCATTTGTACAGTGTCTTATGCCATTGGCCTACCCCTTTTTATCCTCAGTGCTGCTGCTTATAAATTCAACTCGTCTGAGTTCTCACAGGACACCCAGTATTACTGCACCTGACCAGCTCATACTGGTGATCATAAACTGCTACCTACAATGTGAAGAATTTGTGTTTCTCGTGATTTAATTTTAAGATGTCCCTCACCTTTTACTATAACTAGTAAATGCTTTCCTTCTAAAAATACATAAAAAGTGACTTTTTCAAATGTTAATTTTTCATGCAATTTTTCAGTAATGTTTTTCATTGACAATATTCTCCAAACTGTCATTTCTTAATCAGCTTAAGACTGAAATGGTGAATGATATTTCAGCCCTGCAAGACAAAACATAATGCCAACTCTAGTGTTGAGATCTCCAGCTTGTAAACTACTATCCTTCAGGATGAAAGGTGCCCATATAACAATAAGGCATTATTACACTTCCTTTATTACTTTGTACACGCATAATTTACTGACTGCTAAAAAACCCCTGGTGGAATGCCTCTTTGATGTCATCTGTCTTGCCTAAGTAGTGGTTGCTGCTTGCTTCTTTCCTACCCAACTAGTTACGATGCTGCCTATGGCAATTTCAGTGGCTAAATTCCTTCCTCCAGTAAAATCTTAACTAGTTGAACTGAATCTTCAAACAGGTCCACGTCTCCCTCAATAAATATCAAAAGGGAAATCCAGCTTAATATAAACAGAGAATAGCAAAATGGTGCTATTTATATGGTTCAATTTCCCTTCTGTTAAACCAGTAATGGCACATAGAACTCTCATAATTAAAAGCCACATCTGATAGAACAAAGTCGTCTGTGGAAGCAAAGAAAGGGGAAGATGAAAGCGCCACCAATACAAAACAACAGTCCGGCTATAGGTCTGTACATGTGTCTCTTCCCTGTTCTGAGAATCAGCCAGAGCCTGAAACCTCTTTTGACAAGTAGCTCCTCTGATGACAGATGCTTCCCGCAGCCTCCACAGGCTGCAAACAGATGCATTGTTCTTGCTGTCAGCTCCCCATTGAAAGGTGATACCAGTAAGCAGCAATTGGCCTGATTTGTTAGCATTAGTCAGCAAGTGCATGGATCAGATTTGCTACCAAGGAAAAGGAAAAGCAGGTCTGATACTGAAAAATCAGCCCTCATAATCAAGAGCTTGTCAGGGTGTAAGTCTTGCTCTTTGGGATGTGAGGGACATGTTGCTAGTCTTGACTTCAACTCCTTCACACTTTAGAGTAGGACTTGTTTTTGTCAGAATGGTCTGGATAAAGTGATCACATCCCTCTTCAGGATCATCACCCAGACAGCCTACAGACATCATTGCTGTGGCAAGACTTGGTGACTCTAGCAAAACTCCGATGTGGAGAGGGAATGAATTACTGCAAAAAATTGCCCCTTGAGCCAGAGTAGGACTGCTGATCAGAATAGGGTGATGGGTGAGGAGGGGGAGGCTCTGGACTAGAATATTCATCATTTAGAAAGGAGACAGAAAAGCAGATGTCACAATGATGTTGTTCCTGTTTCAGAAGGATTTCACAGTACTGAATGGCCAAACAATAAAACGACAGTGAAAATTCAATGCTAGTAAAGTCACATGGTTAAAAAAAATCCCCAAAATATTTGCTCAAAAACGTCTCTTAATTCATTAATACCTTGAAGAAGAGAGATGTCAGTGCTATGTGGATAGTTCTGTGAGGGCATCAGTTCTGTGAGAAACTTCTAGAGAAGAAATAGAGAGCGTATTGCTCTTTATATCCATAGTATACCTGTGTCTCAAATACTGCATGTGTTTCTGGTTTTCTTTCCCTGCTCCATTAGACATACCATAAAGTAGCTTTGATTATTGTGTTATCTCTTCAGCTGCATCTGGAACAAGAAAATGGAGAGCCTGCCTACTGCTTCTTAAACAGCAGTGGGCAGTAGGGAACAAATGCCTATCATTTTCCACCCAAGTTATCCTACCAACTTCAGTACATCTGACTGAGGTTGGTTTGATATAGCAGTGTTTGGCTCATGTGCTTGATTCAAACTTTTGCTTGGAAAAATTTAAGTAACTAATTAATGACTCTTCCTCTCCCCAGCTTTCCTCAGGCAGCTACAGACCCTAAAGAAATGATAGGTTCTCCCTGCCCTGGGCAGCAGGTAGGCAGAAACCCCTCTAATATGGTGCTAGCTATAGATTCAAGCTTGTCTATACTTTGCTTTTTACAGAACACCAGAATTGCTCACAGTGCAAAAGCGTAGAGTAGATATGAGCTACAGAAATGGAGCAAATGATTAACACCAAACATGCAGGCTGGAGCTGCAATTGCACCTGATTTTTATTTTGGGGTTTTTTTTCAGTACATCTCGGTACTTTTTCCCCAGCCCTTCCCTTTCTCTCTCCCCCAACACAGCTAGAAGTAGTCCATTAGCGTGAATGATGCGTGTCACTGCATGCTGATCTAGGACAGAGCTCAGGCTTTTCAGAGCAAGTGCCTAGAAGCATTATTATACACCAGCCAAGATTCTCAGTGGTGATTTAAAATGGATTTTGATTTTAAAGGTACATCTTAAAAGCACCTGGTTTTCTAAAAATGTAAAAGCTACTTAGTTCTCACTATCTGCAAATCAGAAGCTCTCAAATTAGAGATGTGAAAATAGAAGCATCCCATAGTATTAGTCTCTTCTGGAAATATTGTTAACACAGCCTGATTTCCTTCTAGTCTGCAATTTGTGCTTGCTGCTCACTGCGTGAAGTGCCCAAGTGTAAATGACTACTGATGGGTGAACCAGGCCCCTAGGATTCGAGCAAGTTGTGTTCACATTACTCTCTGCCTGTGAACTTCAGTCACAACCTGCACCATGTCACCATTTGGAGGTGGTGCTTTCCGCAACCCTGCTCTGCCAAGCACCATAGCCTTGGCTAGAACTGCTCATCTCTTGCAGTTCTTGGTCTGAAGACCCAGGGCTGCTATTGCACGTTAATCTGAACTCAGTTCCACTCTCTGCGAGTGACTGCGTTCCCAACCATCCTCCATGTATCTCTGCCCCTGGGCGGTCCTGTTTAAGTTCTCACATATCCCTGACCAATTCTGCATTGCCATGTCTCTGGTCTTGACCAGTTCCCTTGACCCAGCTCTACTCTGAAGCTTTTAGATGGCTCAGCAAATGTCAGTGCTGTTAGATGCTTGAGTTGCCTCAGTTGCTTGATTCTTCTCTAGGCCTCATGACCGTCACTTTCATTGTGGAGTTCTTTGCAGAAAGGCTGTTAACCATGTAGACTCTTCAACTGGTCCATATGTGACAAGGCTGGCAATATTAAGCATACTTTTTGCCTGAGAATTCAGTCATTAAAGTCATCTCTCTAAAGCTTGTAATGGCTACTGGTTGTTATAGGGGAAAGGAAATTTATTTATCTGGGTTAAAAGTGTTAGATATACTAACCTCAGCAGAGTTACAGCTGCTCAGAATCTTTCAGCATTTGCCTCTTTTCCTTTTTATTAATGCAATTCAACAAGTTAAGCCTGAGCAACTGTGTCTGACCCCATGGCTAGAGTAACATCTGTGACTGTACTCTGTCATTTGCAAAATGGAATGGCTCTAATCTCTTGAGCACACTGCTCTGCAGTGACATTTCCAGGACATCCGCACTCCAAAAGGCATGCAGTAGCCTTGGATTAGAGTTTAAAATAGAAACATGTTTGCCTTTGTGTACAGCATGGGATTGCTAAGGAGAAATAGCAATGGGAGCATGCAGTTGGATTGCGTGACCTACAGTAGTTGTATGGTTCAGAGGCTTCCATGTCGTGGGACCTAGTCTGCTTTTCACATTACAGTGATACTCTGAGCAATTTATTCAGCTTAGTCAGGGAAAGCTGTTACCTGCTCCTCCTAAGAAACTCTGATCACCTCAGTAGAGACAATGCTAATTAACACAGGTCTAAATTAGAGCGGAACTAAGGCTAATGCTTTAAAAAAACTGGGTGAACTAAGGTACTTCCAACATAACATAAAATCAGGAGAATGCTGCATGGTTCTCACTGAGCAGCCTGTGACATTGTAGGAAACGCGCTGTCATTTCCCTCAACATCCAA
>NW_009227881.1:111916-116799 GCF_000690835.1 Fulmarus glacialis | reverse complement strand
ACACGTCTGTACCAAGCAGTGGGGGGCAACTGAGGGAAGCCAGTCTGTTTGGGAAGCAGTGTGCCGTGTTAGTGTCGTGCCGTGTTGTGTTTAGCTACTGAGCCTTGCCTTTAAGCTGATGTGACAATACACCTCCTGGTTGTTTTGCAGGCTCAGCTGGTAGCAGCTCAGGTCCTTTCTACCCTTCTCTGTAATGCAAAGTAAAAGTCATTTAACTTGTGTTTCTAAAGGTGCTTTTCATAACTGTAAGCCTGTTAACTCTGGTTTCCTAACAAACAACAGCTGAAATTCTTTTGTTTGTTTGTTTTAGGTATGGTATTTTTTAAACACTCACAGCAAGCTGTTGTTGTTCATCTGTATGTTGGTAAATAGTAGCTGCCGCCTTTCACCTTGGGAGAGGCAGGATTTGAGCAAACAGTAAACTGCCTGGGTAGACCAGGCACAGAACTCCAGTGTGTGGGAGAGTAGATGCGGGGCATCTGTCCAAAAGGCAGCTTGTTTCCTGAAGCCTGCTGATTTTCACCCTGAGCTGGGTGCATAAGCATCAGTTCATGCTTCTGGAAACCTCCTTTGGAGCCGTTGCTTCTATAACTGTGATTCCGAGGTAGGGACTCTGGAGGTCTCTGTATGGCACAGGGAAGCAGGATCTGTGAGAAATGGCCTGCCCAGGCTTTTTCCTCTGCCCTTCCTCCTTCCCCTCTCCCTCCTCCCTCCTTCCAGCAGCCCAGTGCAACTCACTGGAGCTTGCTGGTGCCCAGCACGGCCTTGTGTACTCTCTCATTCTGTTCTGCAGTGGCAGCTTTCTGCTGGTTTGTAGAGAGCATCCAACTGATTTATTGCTCCCAACGTCTCTTAGTTTGTAATAAAGTTTTCAGCAGCTCTTCGAGCCTGCTCCCCACCCCCGCGCACGCACACATCCCCGCGCTTGCTTTGTTCTTCTCACACATAATGTCAACTCATAAACCTTTCATCAAGTCAACCAGGTGGAAAAAACCCATTACTGAAAGAAGTGTTCATTCAGGTTCAGGGGGGGGAAATGGAGGGGAAGGCGGAGGAGAAAGTTCCCCAATGGAAAAAAAAAAAAGGGAAAAAAAAAAAAGGAGAAAAAGCTGTGTGTGCTCTTAGCTGAAAAGCCGGCTTTGCTGCGCGCCCCAGGTGCCAGGCCCCGGAGGAGCCTGGCAGATCTGTCATCCCGGTGACAGGAGATGGAAAGCACTGTGTACATATTCAAAGAGGCAGCGATTTGGGCCTAATACTCACTGATGAAAGGGAGCTTCAACACAGCCGGCCTCTGCCAGCTTGAACAAAACCACTTGTGCTTTTGTATGGCAGAGAGGACCCCCCCCGCAAACACACACACACGGGTGGTGGAGGCTTCCCTCCTGCTTCCCCCCCGCCCTGAATCGATGTGTTTAAGCCATATTGGCTGAGGCTCATGTGCTGAAAGATGCTGCTGGCCACACAATGGAGGAGCTGACAGGGGTGTGTCGGCAGGAGACATGCTGTGTGGAGAAGGCGCTGAAAAATGGAATTGAGGAGGCATGTGTGAAGTGCAGAGATCAGGGAGCAGCCCAGGATCTCATTACGGCAGCGTACGACCGAGGCGGCCCTGGGGATGGTGCGCTCAGAGCCTGGGTGGCTGCGCCAGCAATGCCCTAGCAGAAAGCTGTTCCTGCGCTCAGGGAGACCCCAGCACCTTGCTGGACGGGCACCCATGGGAACGCATCCCTGGAGCGGGGGCAAGGAACGTCTCATGGGCAGAGGCACGACAGCAGAACTCGGGGGATCTGGGCAGAGTATCCCTGGGCAAAGCACCTTTACTTCTGTGCCTCAGCCTCCACGTAGCGCAGACGGTAATATTCCTGTCTCCTACTCAGCCTCAGCTACTCAGGATGCAAACTCTTATTGGAAGGCACTGTTGCTTGCATAGTGCATCGATCCCCACGGCCAGTAAAATTTTATTAATTTTGGATGGAATTTCAAAAAGGGCTGTAGGTGGAGTTCACTGAAAAATGAAATTTCCTTTACCCCAGCATCTTTATGTTTCAGGCACACGCTTTTGGGTTTGATGGATTTCTCTTTACACACAGACCTTGAGAAAGTTCTGCACAAAATTTTATTTAAATAAGTTTTTAAGCAATGTAGTCCAGAATTACTGCTCTGGAGAAGGGACATAAGGGCACTAGGGGATGGAGAAAGGATGGGAAGCAACAAAGGAGTACAGGCAGTGACATCTGTCGCTAGTGTTTTATAAGTTAAAAATTCAGCATAATCTACTGCCACCCTGTCCGCTATACTGAGTTCCAACAGTAACAGAATTGTCATGATTTCTACATGAATTAATTCAAATCTCTTTTTGCATGATATGGCGTAAGAAAGGGGCCATCTGGTTTATGTTCTAGGTGTCAGAACCACTCATACCATCACACTTTCATAGTGCAAGATGTAAGTTGACTGCACATATTAATGTCTCCTTACCCTCTGCCTCCCTGAGACCTGATGCTGTTGTCCCATTATGGTGCTGCCATTTATACTGTCAATAGCAATAATAATAATAATGCAATGTTTGGCATGCATACAGTACCTCCAATTACAACTGTGGCTGAGTGTTACTTACCATTACAAACATTTGTACTGGTTTCTTCACATGTATGAGGTTTAGGGACATTAAGTAGGATCATGCTGTGACTAAGTTAGGGGTGGCCAAGTGCACAGTAAAAGATTATCCAGCTTCCACAAAACTAGTATCTACCTAGTGTCCTAGTTCATATACAGAGGTTATTGGCTTCCCCCAGACTACAGAAATAATCATTAGCAGTGGAGTTGGGAGAAAGAATCAAGGTATGTGGAAACCTGCCCATTCCATTGGAGAACAACAGCTGGCAGTCAGGTATCTTCTCATTATGGTAAATATTTAAATACTGGCTATCAGACTTAGAAACCTGTGATAATAACTTAGATAATAGTAAAAATATAATTAGGATGTCTGTAGGTGATAACATCATACAAATTTACACTGTATGATTTTCAGAGATGTAAGCAAACATGAATGTATTAATCCTCGTAACACCCTAAACCAGTGCAGTACTTGCAATTCCTGAGTAACTGCAGGGAAAAAAGAAGGATCAAGAAAACGGGTCTGACTTTTTGGGCTGTAAACAAGTGCACCAGATTTCGATTAATTATTATAGCAATATTTTTTTGTTGTTTGCATTACAGCTTGGTGACAAACTGGTTCACTGTGATTTTTCCAGCAGTTAGTTGAATATGCAAAATCCAAGTAGAATTGCTTTGCTAAGACTAGTCACCAAAGCCACAATTTCTGTACCCTTTGCTGGATGAAAGAGGCTCAGAAGAGTGGGAAAAAAGTCCTGAAGCAGAAAAGCCTCATCTACTACAGATTAGCTCTGTTTATATTGCAAAGGCTCTGGCTTAAGTGAGGGTTTTTTTGCTTAGAAATACTGTTTTAGCATGAATTTATCTTGAAATGAACTTTGTGGTAAATAGAATTTAAGCTTGATCTTAAATTTAAGGTCTTATTTAAGTGCTTTTTTACTTCACTTGCCAGCTAAGGATCTGGCCTAGGCTTTGAACATCTTTAGGGAGAAGAAACAGATTAATGAGATTAGAACATTTTAAATCACTTTTGTACTTCCCTGGGCTGCATGATCTTTATAATAGTTTGTCTCTATAGACTCTATAAAGTGTATTGGCTGGATGCTAATAGACAGGGGTGATGAAAATAAGGCTTGTTTGTGCATCCTTTCAGATTTGGGGAACATATTCAATGGCCTATGGGTATGTTCAGTTTCATACATCAGTGTGCATTTAATCTGTCTGCTTTATGAAATCCAGCATTTGAGTGCTTAACTCTCAACCTTATGGGCCTCATTTCCTTGCTGAGGTTTGCACCAGGTATTTTACAATCACGTCAGTAAAATGAAAAATGTGGTCATGGAAGATAGTAAAGGGTGACCTGGGAACAGACAGGCCTTCACCCAGAACATTAAAACTACAGCAGGATTTGGACTGGTACCTTTTGGCAACCCCTACTAGCATATCCACACTCGCCCCTACAATTTCATAGGCAAAAGGCAAATCTATGATATTAAGCTTTGCAATTTTTTCTTCCTAATTCAGAAATAAGCCATTTCTACAGTAGTGCAGTCAGGGAATCAGTGGCCTGGTGAGTTCATATTTCACCCTATGACACTCGGTGGTTTCCATTTACACGATGATGCAAAGTAAAGCGACCCCTTTGAGAGCAGTAGAGTGTAATGTGGATTGTTGGCCTTAGGGGGTGAAGAGGCTTGTCAAAGGGAAATTGAGCAATTGCAACAGACTGGAGTTTCCTGCAGCTGAAGTTCTCCTGCTAACAAAGTTAGTCTGTTCCTCAAAGGCTTTATTTGGAGGAGAGTAGCGAGGAGCCCAAATCCCACAAAATATCAAAAGCCCTAGGATTTTTCTGTCCAGAGATTTTCATCAAGGCAGGTTTCCCTGAGAGCTTAATTGCATGTTCATCTCTTGCAGCCCCTGGCAGTTCAGGCTCTAAAAAGCCACATGGGAAGAAGTAGGAGAAAAGTTTGGGGTATTCTAAATTCTGCTGCTGGTCACTCCTCGTCACCGTCAGCTGGTCCCCCGATGGGTCCTCCCTCAGCCAGGAGGAGAGAGGCAAGAATATGGAGAGCTGGGAGTACATGTATGTAGATGGGATGTCAAGAGGGAAGGACAAAAGCACCAAAACAAAGCAAGTCTTGTTTATAACAATGCACAGAGTGGAGCATATATTTAATGCAGGGTTGTCCAAAAATGCAGCCAGAGTAAACGACTATCGTACAGAGCTTACACCTTGTAAGCAGGTCTTGCATGGGGCCAGGACAAAC
>NW_009227881.1:84388-111885 GCF_000690835.1 Fulmarus glacialis | reverse complement strand
CAAACCCTAGTTATAGCTCAGTTCCCTGCATTGAAATAGTGATTATAATTAAAAATAAATCACCGTTGCTTTTAGTTTGATGAAATTACCACTTACATTAAGAGCAGCTTGAGCTGACTCTAAATCATTTCCTGCAGAATGTCACTTTGGGATTTAAAATATTTCATCAGTTAAAGAATATGTTGTGCTGCATTTGGGAAAGAAAAGAGTAAAACATGAATCACACCTGGGTGAATGCAAGACGTTCTTATACTCTCGGGTGCCTGGAGTCTATAAGAAATGAAATTAGCCCTTCTGGAAAAGGGTTGTTTAATCCAAAGATGCTCCCAGCTACTCAATTCATCTGCCTTAATCGGGTGTGGGAGTCAGTTTTGACTTACTGGCCAAAAGGATGATAAGAAAAAGTACATGCTGCAAAAAACAAGTTGGGATTCCTTACTAAAAGCAATTTGATTCCCTGTTTGTAATTGATGAAGACATTTAAATACTCATTCAAGAGATGACCTTTGAACAGAGACTTTAGAGAATGTATATAAAGTAGAAGAAGACAAGAAGCAGCACAACTCTACAAAGTAATCTTCTAAGCTGAAACACCTTAGTGACTGAGAAGCAAAGCAGTCTATATGAGGCACAAGAACTGAGTCACAATCTTTTCCCCCACCCAAAACGCAGCTCAAGTTGCACCTAGCTGGTTATACTGAGCCTGAGACTGCTACGAAGATCTCAGTCTTTTCAGATGTGAAAAACAATCTGCTTACTTTAGGGATTTTGTGCAAGTTTTACAGTATTGAGTATTTTTTCTGAAAATCTCATCTCCCAAAGACGTGAACTTAGATGACAGCCATAGCTTTCATTCTTTTTTGTTTCTTTTACTTTGTTAAAGCTAGGCTCCTATCCAGAGTTATTGGAAGTTCAAAATTAAGACTCTTTTTTTCAAAAAAGCATTTTCTGAATTTGCATTCTGCATTGCAGTTATGGTAGCTTAGGGGGAATGAGAGCTTGAATTCATGAATTTTGAAAGCTTGGGGTTTACGATGGTGCAGAAAGACTATTTGTTGAGTACAAGGCCTGATCTGGAAATGCATTTAAGACATGCATGACTTTGAGCATATAAATAGTTGCACAGAAGTCAATGGGACATAAATTTATGAATTTGCCTAAGTGCTTTGCTGGATCTTTGCCTAAGGAACCACTTACCATGAGTTTCAATAACAGAATCATAGCCTTGTTAATGAGCAAACCTCTGGACCAAGAGCGTCAGTGAAATGTAAAATCGAGCTCCATGCCGTATCTGTGCTACTCAGCTTGATTTCATCTCTACGTAAACTCACTCTGCTGTGCTGACATTTATGTCCCTTGCCTTTTCCAAAAAGTGATTTACAAGTTCCATTTTACACTTGTGAGTGCAACAGGACAGTGCAAGATGTAAAGCAGTATCCACAGTAATCTGGGGGTGGTGCAAATCAGAACTCAGTTCTAAAGGGCAGGCACTGGAGCAGCTTTTTTCGTAGAAAAAGGCAGTTCCAGAACTTCATCAGTGAATTGTGGCTTTCACCTTCCACTTTTCTTTTTTAAAGTTTTTTTGGCAGCAGAGGAGGCTGACTGAGAACATGACTAAGACCAGTCAATATTGTCAGGTCTCTGCACGCTTCATTAGTGCTGTCAGGCAAGAGAAATCCAGATTTCACTGTGCAAAAGATCATAAATCACTTTGGGAAATGGAATCTGGGGTAGGGATGCTGGGAAAGGAAGAGAGGGACAGTTCATACACTATAGTACCAGGTCAGTGAAAATAGAGCCTTTCAGATGGACCAGCATAAGGCCTGTGCCACCACATAGGGGTGGCCCCACAATTTCATGAAGCCTGTTTATTTCCTGGAATCTCAGATGAGACCATCTATCCCACTTTGGTACACAGGCCTTGTGATGGCTGTCTTGCACAGGACAAGTTGTGTCTCTGCCCAGCGCCTCTGGGAATAATCACAGGACCTGTTTTAAACCGCTCTGCTAACTGTTACAGTTATTAGCTTAGGCAGCGCAGGTAGCTAGTAGAGGCCAGGTCAGGTCTCCACTGAGCAAGGCACAATACAAAACCAGAACAAAAACAGGGTCTCTGCCTGAGGATATTATAATGTAAATAAAAATAGGAGCATGGCACTGGGACAGGGCTGTAATACCTTTGATCCTCTACTGCAGGCAATTTTTACATTGGGGTTTCTTTTAAAACAGAAAGTAGCAGCACCCCTTGGGAGATCGTGGAACAAAGAAAGAGCGTGATGCAGAACATTTCGTTTCCTGAGTATCACTTTGAGCTATTCAGCAGATTTGGGTATATTCAATAAATCCGTGTCAGAATTCTTGCACTTAGAAAGAAAAGTGGTGTTACAAGTTAAAGTATTTTTATCTGTTGTTCTGCACAGACATTTGTTTCAATCAAATAAGAAACGCTACCAAGTCATAATGAAACTTTCCCAACATCTCTTTGTGTGACCCGGAACTAGCCACTGCTACTTGCCTGAGAGGACTACACCCTCTGTTTACTAATTTTTCTCTTACATGTCCATGAGGTGTTCTCTGGACTTCAACTAGTAAAAAGCATTAAAAGGGAAGAAGAGCTGCCTTTATGCTGCGAATGTGGCAGTCCCTCCATTCCGAGAGACCCTGGGTGTGTGCTCAGCTACAGAGCACAGTGGAATGGGAGCTGAGGGCTCAACCAGCTGCTCAGAGTGCATCCCCAGCTGAAGCAGCAGCCGGAATGCTGAGTAGACGCTATAGGGAGACATGGTATATACTGAATCAATGTGTTAACCTAAGAATGTCAAGAAAGCAAATGCTTGGAAGGTTTAATTTATGGAGATTAGCATGTCAGATATATTTTGAGGAAACTTTGGGATTGTTTTCCAGAAGTAAACCCCAAAACTTTTCCAGGATTCCCAGATACTTTGTAGGTTAAAGGACCTTCAGTCCTCCCTATTCTCACAGCATCCTCTGCTGTGGTTCACACACAACTGTGTTAACATGAGTCTGGAATATCTCAGCACATAATTATTTATCCTTCAATAAAACAAAGAAAACCATGTCTAAATCTGACTAATATCCCCTCCTCAGCCTGCCAAGTGGGGCCTTGTGTTTTCAGTATTGAAAACCAAGCCTGACTTGCTGCATATTTTGTGTAACCGTGGTTTATGTCCAAATGCAAGGATTTAATTTTGTCCGTCATCAAACCATGGTTTCCATATGACACCAATACATTCCTTCCCTCTGCCTGCTGTTCTGACAGACGACAGAATAGAATTAAACATTCCAACTACCACGCTTAAAACGCAATAGCGTATGTTCCTTTGGCTTTGGAGATCAAGGGGCAGATCTTTAGGAGGTATAAATTGTCTTCACTGGAGCTATGAAAATTTACACCATTTACCCCAGCTGAGGTACAATCTTGGATGTCTTTATTTCACAGCACAATTCCAAGAAGGTAGATACAGTAGGACTGACAAATAAGATAGACTCTCCTTTTCTTCTGTGCCTAGCTATTATAAGTTATTATTATTGTGTTTCCTTCTGGAGCAGTTACTGACCAGCCCAACTTATGCCTCTGAAAGCCAGTGAAGAGAAACCCCTCCACATATTTCTCCACTAACTGCAGCCTGCCCTACATCCCAGCCAATTTCAATTTCATGGTATCAACATTTAAAAAAAGCCAATCCACAGTCTCTACCATACTGAGATTGGGAGTAGAAAAATGACCAGTTCTTTCTCAAAACACTGGCTGGGATTTCAGAGGAGCCTGAGGGAATTACGCACAGATCTTACTTTGAAATTTAAGCTCTGGGTCTTGAAAGAATAGGTTTATTCCACAACTTCACACCCTGAAGGGACAGCTCATTGCCTGGGATTGCTGTGATGTCATCCCTTCGGGGAACTTTTTCAGATTAAGTCAGTGCACAGTCCTAGGCCTTCTTGTGACCTCCATCTCGATCAGAACACCAGTGATGTGATCCTGGCCCGGTGGGTTTTCAAATGCTCTTGAGTAACAGCAGTTCCCTGTCTGTCCATCCATAGTGCTTAGTCAATATGCTGGAAGTACAGTGTTACTTCTGAGTGTTGTAATGAGACCGAGCTGAAAAATCCCTGTGGATAAGAAGAGGAGATACACTATCCTCAGGAAGGAAAAAAGAGTCCAAGAGGATGATAGTAACAATCCAGCTGGGCCTGCAAGTCAACACCATTCCTGGATTTATCCAAGAACTCTGGCAGTTTTTGAAGTGCTTGGGATTTTGCCCTGGATCTATAGTCTCAAGAGTGGTTATTGTCAAGATTTGCTAGGTGTGGTAGAGTGACTGCTGCTGATGCCAGTTGTCTAGGAGAGGGGAAGTGAAACCTGCTGAGACTTGGGAATGAAACAAACTTGTATTAATTAGAAGCAAATGCTGTATGTTGGCTAATGGGTTCCAAAGCAGATGTTTGTCAAAATAGCCAAGAGATGGGTCATCTGAAAGCAAAAGTTATAAATAATAGAAACTATGTTTCTTGTTATTTCATGTTTTCTCAGGTCAAAACCACGTGTGATTCAGTGTTGGAAATACCATAAAGTGAAACATTTTGTGTTGTTATGCTATAGGGAGCTATGTGTCATCATTTCTGTGTATCTGACCCATAAACCCAAACCACTGTGCAGTTAGAAACCTATGCATGGCATTACATAGGCAGCCACTTTCATTTACAGTAAGGGAATGTTTTTGCAGGCAGAGGCAGGTAGCCTTGCTCCACCTATGACCAAATCTCTCTCTTCAATTTTATACTCACACAGATGCATGTGTGTGAATGGCGCTAGCACCTCTGCGAATCTCCATCCTTCACTGGAGCCAGCACAACAGAGTACAGGCAGTTCCCTCCATTCAGTCCCAGGATATATCAGAAGGGGATGAAGAAAGAGATGTGCATCCGTCTGTGATCCAAACTTTCTGAATAAATTCAGTTTTTCCAGGTAAGATTCCTGCTTTTAATTTATGTTGACACCTAAGTTTGGGGTGCCTTATTTGTATTATGTCCTTCAATAATTTAACTTTGGTCTTCAGATCAGGTAAGTCGTCGCTGTTCACTCTGAACATGGAACAGCAGGTCCTGAGAGGCTCTTCCTATCATCAGGGCTGCAGAAACATAAATATGTTTAGAGCCAAATTCACTGCTGGCATAAATACACATAATCAACATTTTTCAGAAAGATGTACCTGTTTGCTCTTGAAGTGAATGTGGCCTGCTTATTTCCTCTTGTACCACTATGTATAATATCCCCACACAAACATACTTTGACTGTGTTCTAGTATTTATATATGGTGTGGTATATGCTGTATAAATACCTATGGTTCAATTGCCAGCACGTAAATCAGCACAGTTAAACAAAGATATGGATTTACACTCCTTGAAATTCTGACTTTATAAATGGGTCAGTATGAGACAGCTCCCCAGCCTGGCACTTCACATGCAATTACCAGCCTTTTCTACAGGCAGGAGATGGTACAAATGGAAGTGTGGGCACCTAAATCTTCATACTAGGGTTTCTGCATTCAACAGTCAACTAGCCTGTATGTGGATAAATATAAAGAAGAAGACATAAAACTACACTAACAGTCAAACTTCACTTTCCAGATGAAGTGAAATGCAATTTTTTCCCCAAAACTTTAAACAAGTAAAGATACTTTAGATGTAAAGAATATTGTCCTTTGTTTGTACTTAAATTTGCTTACAAATAGTGTAGTGAGTAAACATTTTTTAAAAGAAAGAAATTAAAAATATGGATGTATTGTTCATCTTGGGATGTATCCATGTGACTGTCTTCATGTGTGTGTAGATATTTAGGTATGTGTTTTGTATCTTGAAGATGTGTATGCTAGAACAAAAAGCCTGTATTTAAAATTAATTTGTGTAAATACACATGTGCATGTAAAGACACCCTGTTATATATACACTTTTAGTCACATATATATGTGCATATATAATAATGTTTGTATACACAAACACACACAAATTATGTACAGAAAATTGAGCATATGCCCATCTCACCCTAAAACGATGCATCCCTCCAAGGAACATCAAACCTATTTGTGTCAACAAACAGACCTCTCCAGCCCAGGAGGATACTAACATCGATACACAGTGAAAAAAAACCATCTCTATACCTGTAGAGGCAATTACTTATTTATGCACCGTTTCTACACCTCTTCCAGTTGCTCCCTCCCACTGTAATCTCTGTCCCTCCCAGGCAACACTTCCTAGCTAGAATGCTATGATCTTTGCCCTCTTTTCCTTCAAATTAAATTTCAACTTTTTTCAAATCTCTGGTAGAGTGACAAGCCAGTGCCAGAACTGTCTTTTAATACACAAAAGCATAAATAATGCCATCCATCAGAGCTGTCACTTAGAAAGATAGATTGCTACTTGTCCAGACACTGGAATGACACAAAAGTGAAAGTTAGAAACTGTCTCTTTTCTTTGCTTGCTTTCTTTTTCTTCTTCTTCTCTCTCCCTTTTTTTTTTATTTGCCGGACTGCTTGATTCTGATTAATGGTGCTGTCAGGGAGGGATTCCGCTTGCCCGGATAATGAGTCAGGAATGTATTCCCTGTCACAAACACAGCAGATGTCAGGGGCATTTTTTAATGCCAGAAACAATATACAGTTTCTTCCTAGTCCCCTGACAGGCCAATATGCTGCACAAGGTCTAATTTATGTAGACAAAATGCAGGCAAGGGGCTGTAGCAGCAGAGAAACTGTGCTGGGAAGTCTGAACTACAATGCAGCAGGGAGAGTGCTGAAGGGAGGTAATGAACGCTAGCAGTGGGACTCAATAGCACTGCATCAAATGGCCTTAACAAGAATGGCCCAGGACCACTTTGACTCCATTAAAGTGCACTTTACATCATTATAGAGAGAAATCAAACAGGGCAGAGGGCTTCTGTTTCTTTTAATGGCTCGATTAGGTTATTCACTTATCGGGGTTTGCAGCTGTCATAGTAATGCAGCAACTGCCAGGAGGGGTACAATAGCACTCGTGGCAACGTGGGGCCCACGTCCCCTCTCAAAGTGGAGTGCATTGACTGGTTCTGCAAATTCCCCACGAGTACACAACGACTAACGCAAAGGCAGATTTAGAGGGGATTTGCCAGTCCTAGTGAAAGAATTTCAAAGTGATTTGTCTCGAGATGCCTTCACTTTTGGGGTTGGCCACCTGGAAGCTCTGGAAAGGGGCCAGGTCTTTGCTGAAAGCTGAGCACCTGCCTTTGGCTATCTGGGGCCCTGGCTTGGCATGCCAACAAGAGGAACCCACATTCACTTCAGAGTATGCTGACCTTCCGTATACTGGAAAGGAACCCTTAGCTTTTCAAATACAAAATGCTGATATCATAAAACTAACTTTATTGGGAAAATAAATTAGCATTTTGAAGTGCATGCAACTGCACTGGTCTGTTGCAGTTTCTGTTCAGCACTCTGGGGCAATTTGGTTCGCCAGCGCTTGTTCAGCACTTGGAGTAATGAGGTCCTGGTCCAGGAGGACTAACACTCAGGGCCGCATAATGGTGTGTTTCAGTCCCACAAAGCTTCCCTGCAGGTGTTGCCAGGCCGCCTGTACCTATCACAGAATGACTAGTGAAAATATTGATTTTTTTTGGGAAAGAAAAGGGTTTGATTCAAAGTCCTCTGATGTCTGCCAAAGTTTTTGTATTGACATCAGAGTCATGCAGCAAACTCCTAAGCACTTGGGAAACACCCCGTTCTTGAAGATGTCACATTATCTGTCTAGCATCTGCTTAATGAAATCATGTTATACTGCAAAATTTCGAGTGAGAAAAAGACTTTGAAACTGGTTGTGCCAGAGGCAGTTTTTTAAGGCCATGGCTAGCAGCAAGTTTCAGAACCATATGTGGATTGCCAACCCTTTGGGATAATAGCCTTTTCTTCTTCCACATTGAGCTGTTAGCACAGTGGAGCCCTGGTCTGTGGAAGAGCTTCTTCCCACTCTAATAATAATAGAATAGCTATTACCAGAACAGAGCTAGTCACTTAAAAGGGATCAATTCCCGTACCTGGGTAAGTGTACTTCACCCCAAATCAGTTTCTAGAACGTTTTACTGTGATCAGTCTTTTCAGTCTTGAAAAGCACACCTTAAGGTACATATAAAGTCTCATCATTGAGCATTTAGTCTTAGTCCTAATACAGCCATTTCACTCTCTGTCTTTAACCAGAGTAAAAATAATGAATAAAAATAAACCCACGTAAAGCATTTTGGTGCATTCAAAACACTTTCTGCTGGCTTCAGCACCCTTAAGTCAAGCCACTTGTATTGTGGTACGGCAGCCGTCCACGAACTCTTCCACAAGAGCCTGCTCCGGCTTTTATCTCCCTGCCTCTTTAACTTAATCTGAACCCTGACCCATGAAAGGTCCCAGTAACTTCTTCCTGAGGAGCAGAAGCTCAGCTCTGACATGATTTTGGCACTGAATGGTGAAGGACCTTGAAGTCATAGGATCTGTGGGGGTAGGAGGAGAGCGCACATATCCAAAGAGGTAAAAATCAAAAATGACAGAAAGATGAAAATAAAGATAAAGTTCTGCTACCCAGAGTCACCAGAGTAGGCAGGAGCTGCTGTGAAGGGGAAAGTGCAGTCAGGATGCTGGGGTTGGCAGATTCCATGCTCAAATTGAATGGGATTAACTGGTTGGTCCTGAGTTTTCCCCTGACCCTACCATAAAATCCTGTGCAGTATCACAAAGCCATGGGTATGCAGCACATATTTCCTATGTATTACATCTAGGCAGCTTGTTTAAAAGTGGCACTGTTGGGAACTGTGCTACGAGGATCAGGTTTGCCAGATCCATGCTCTGAAGGCATGATGACATTTTTAGTTACATCGGTGTAAATCCAGCCACTGGGCCATATTTGATTTCGTTTGCAGCAGCAGCAGTCCAAAGCAGCTCTACTGCGAACACCAGCTTGTTTGTTCAGCAGCACAGATTAGCATAATTGTATCAGCCTCAGTGAATTAGGTGGCTGTAGAGTTGTTCCAGTGCAGCAACTTCAGCTTTACTGGGGTATGAAGTACATACTCAGTTGCACTCTATTGAAATCAAGCTAGTAACTTCATATTTACCCAAGTGAAGTCTAAGTGAAATCTCATTTTGGTTTTGTGAGGCTCAGAAGTAGGTAAGAAGTTATCTCTGAATGTGCTCCTGAAACTGCATTTCCTGAAAATGCTTGGAGCCCTTCTCCTCTTGAATCCCGCGGTAAAGTCCATGCGCTCTACCCACAAATGATGTCCTTCTGATCTCTAAATCATAAAAGCAATGTGACTAAAAAGAAAGGTTGTTTCCCAAGTCGCCTGGCATAACACAGCCTTGTCCACAACGCTGGTTGAAAAGACATTTCCACTAAATTGATAAGGTTGTGCTTTTTTCCTCCTAAAGCTTAACATGTTTTTTATTTAAAATAGCTTTATTCCTGCTCAGAGTGTCCCTAATCAGAACCAGCACCTAACAGCCTGAAAATAAAGGAAATAAAATTAAAGATTGCAATTGCTTTAGTTTTACAAGCCTGAGGCCTGTGAGGCTTGCTTCAGGAGAGGGGCGGGGAGGCAAGGGGCTCATTTTTTTTAGTTTTGCTTGTATTACACTGATCAAAGCAGCATATTGTTAAGTAAGCACAAGTGTGGATTTAGAAAGTTAGCACATTAAAATAGCTGTGATTGACATCAGATTGCAAGAGTCGGTGCTTGAAGGGAGTGCAGAGCGCAGAGATGGGACAAGGCAGGTCCTCAGAGGCTGCCAGGAAGAGCTGCGTGGGACAGGGTGCAGAGAGTGAATGAAGGGGCTTCTTTGATGCTGCAGGTTAGGTATGAAGCCGGACAGGAATGCAGGAAAACGCTAAGCAGCAAAGCAAAAGTAAATTTACCTAATGTAGCTGGTTCAAAAGTGTATTCCCAGCAACAGGAATGACCTGTTTGCTTTCGTTTCTCTTCTGCACCCTTTCGTGATCCCCCCCTTAACTGAAACAATGTGAAACTTCACTCTCTCTCCTGCTCCCTTTGTAATTCAGAGAGAGAGCTGAGTCTTACATCCTGCCGGGGGAAAACGGGCTGAGCTCCTGGCACCTTCTGCACACTATGATCCCTGGGTGTAATGGAAATCCTATGGAAGCAGTTATGACATGGACATTAATAACAATACCAGAAGCACTCCTCAGGCTGAGCTGTGTTATGTATTACCAACGGTGCTGAGAAGAATGAGCACTGTTTAACAGCACAGCCTTGACTGTGTATTGTTGCATATCCTGTGTTGTGGGGAAGGGAGCATGCATGTGGTAGGAGAGGTAGAGATAAGGCTGTTACAGCATTTATCTTTTGATGCCTTCCATTGTAACGAAACTGCTCTCATGTGGACCAGAGTCTGGAGTGATGTCTGTGAAAGGGAGTCAGTGACACAGGCAAAGCTACGCCTGTTTGCAGCAGCATCAGTGCAAAGTAACTCCATTAGATCGAGGCCAGTGAAAGGCAAGTCATAACTCGGCTGATGCTGCAGCCAGGAGGGGCTGCAAGGCTTCGGGAAGTCATGCTGTAGCATGTGCAATCAGCTGAAGTCTCACAGTCCAAAAAGGCTGCTGTACCACACTAAAGCTAACCCCCCATACCTGGACAGAAAGCCAGAGCACGCTGTGAGAATAGATGACCGCCAGGGCGGTGATGGGAGTGGGGAAGGTGGGCTTCCCAGGCCACCCTCCACCCTGTCTTGCCCCGCTGCGTATCAGCTTTAGTAGGCAGCAGCTGAGCATTAAGTTATTTAAGCTGTCACCTGATGAACTTTGCAAAAGTTGCAGCCCAAAAGATTTATGCTTATCAGAGTCAGCACAGCGATTTGTGTAACCTGAGTCCTTGTAGGACCAGGTCAAAGCCTGGTCAGTGTTCAGGCATCTCCCTGACTTCCCGTCCCCACAGCCCCACGAGAGGGGATTGGATTTCAGACGCACTCTGTGTGTCGTTCTTGAAAGACATAATACAAATAAGTGACACCCCAGGACCAGGCGTCTGTATCAGGGGGCAAAGGGAAGGGAGAAAAGCACATCTGATCAAAGATGCCCCCAGCCGCTTTGCTGAGGCATGTCCCTCAGGAGGGAGGCTGAAAAGACCAATTTTCACAGATCTCAGCACCAGGAAATAGGCATTTCATCATGAATTGAGTCATGGAAAGGAGGATTCGGCCAGGCTGCTGCTGCTAAGGCAGAGACAAATGTAATTTATTACCCTGAGGCCTGCTGAGGCTTGGGGAACTCAGGAGGAACATGCAGCATTAAGGAGGCCTGGCCCCCTAGGAGGCTTTTTGGAGAGTGACTAATTGAGATGGGATATTCTGATCTGTCTGAGCACGTTCAGTCCTTTCACACATTTGTATCATAAAATAAACAGCATGGAGGTATTGGGAGAATGGGCAGCCTTGCAGTTAAAGTGCTGACCTGAAATTCAGGACACCTGGGTTCACTCACAACTCTTGTAGGTGGCTTATACAATTCAGCAAGTCATTTAATCTTTTCCTCTATCAATTCCCCATCTGCAAGAACTGATGATAGTAGCACAGTGCACCCAGGTGCTAGGAAATATACGTGTTCCTGTATGCATCGTCCCAGTGAGTAGGAGGGAGGCAGCAGTGACTCTCCTGCCTGGGCAGGGAGCTGCTGGTTATGTCCGTGGGCACTCGTATGTCAGCAGGGGACAGAAGAGGAGACCAGCTTGGAGGCCGCTGCATCAACAGCGCTTTTAGTATAGGCGCAGGTGATCAAGAGGTGACACTACAGGTGTTTCATGGCACTAAAAATCCCTCGCAGGGATTTTTCACTGCAGGTCTCTACTGTTTGTTGAGGTGAGGGCATGGCCCACCCTGCCCCAGCCTTCCCCTGAAGAGGTGGCTCAGCTGATTTCAATCATGGGTGCACTTGGCTGAATGCCTCAGGCAACTGATAAATAGTCGGGGTTGGTACAGGCAGCTCCTCTGACCCGAGGGTGAGGTGAACTGGTGTTATCTACTATACCTCAGCTCCTGTGTCTGTGGTAGTTTTCCTGGGGACTCTCCACCTCTGCACATTCTTACGTGTCGTTGTTCAGCCTGGTATGTATTTTGGATGAACAGGGCAAGGAGGTTATGCTAAGGGAAGACGTGTGACCTTGCAGGAGTGATTTCACATCTATGTACCATAGTTAATCCAGCACTGTAGCTGAGTCTCCTGTGCCTGCCCTGTAGGGGAGGAGAGATGGGGAGTCGTTAATATTTCTGAAATGTATTGAGAATTTTCAGGTGAATGGGGGCCTTTTATAGCTGTGCAAGGTATTGGGTGTTTTTCATGTGTGTGGTGATTAACTGATAGTATTGAATGCTGAAGCCCACCACTTCCCATATGTGCAAGCGTGCGTGTGTGTGTAGCAAGGCCAGGCAAATGACTAATGCAAACCTGAAGAGAGACAGCAGAGCATATTGTAAAGATCAACCCTATTTCAGCTTATGTTCAAATCGGAAATGCCAGAGATTGTTTCATAGTCTTCTGCAATGTTCATTATAAAAGTCCCCAGATGGCAGATGGCTATTAGCTCACTGTGACCTATATAAATGTCAAAAGTAAAGCTATTGCCCCAGTGAAAATCTCAAAATAAATAACAACAGGAGGGATGCTGTTCTGCTGCCACCAGGATTTATGGATTATGAATTCATGCTAATTCATCCCAAAGCCGGCAAAAGAATGAATCTTGTTCTTTTGGAGGAATTCACTTAACACCTGCTTGCAGATGAATTCGAGTTCCCCCATGCCTGATTCTTCACTGATGTCTTCTCAGCTGTGTTCCCCTCCAGTCATATGCAGCTTCCCCTGGAGGGACAGCTGGTTCCTGGGAAGAACAGGGTATGTGCGGGGTGGTATTGATTAACATGAGACAATGCCAGTGTCGCTCACTACTGACGGTGGAGACTTTCCTTTGTTTGCCAAAATTGTGTAACAACAACTTGAACAGTGATTTCAAATTGTTTTCTTTGCCCTTATTGATCACTGGGGCACCTGTCAATCAGAAAAGGTGTGATTTCTCCCTGGCTTTTCAGGTAGTGGTTGTATGTTTGTAAAAGCCAACTTGTGCTCGTAGGCACAGTCTGCTTGCTTACATTGGTTTGGAGGAGAAGGGGTAGAGGAAGGGGGGCTTTATTTGCTAAGTTGTTCTGTTATTATGTTCTCATAAATAATCAAAAGATGAGTAAGACACACCACAAGTAATTGCAGTTTCTGTAGCAAAACTTTCTCTGTCCTACTTACTGCTATCAGAAAAGGGCATGATGGAACAGATGCACTTTGTATAAAGCCCAGAAAATTAGCTGTTATACTTCACTCCGGTCTCACTTGAAGCACCATCCATCTGTGGTAGCTGTGTCACTGGAGCTGCTCTGGAACAGAGAGGAACAGACCCAGGTCCTGCTGCAGCAGCAGAAACGGGTCAGTTGGATCCCACGTGCCCATCTTGAGGCCTGAGACCAATGAAAACAGGGCGCTATCCTGGGCATCTCAGGTGCCTTGAGCAGCTCCCAGTGAACTGAAGTGCTACATAAACAACTCTGTTGTATAGCAACAACTCATGCAACCCATAAGCTCCTAAGTATGCTTAGGGCCTGTCTATATGGGGAGCCATGAGGAGTAACTAATTGTATGAGATTACAAACAGAAGTTCAAGGCTATTAAACCGCCATGTGGTTGCTCTGCTTCAGAATAACACGTCTGTAGTTTGCTGCAGTTTCATCTAACCACAGAGCTTTGATGTCTGCACATTAACTTCATACTTTGGCTTCATTTGTCTCAACTTTCCTCAATGTACCCTGTAGACAAGACCTTTGAAAGGAAAAGAATTACCTTCATGAGTTTCGAGGAATTTGTCCTAAATGGCCATTTTAGGATGATGGGCTAGAGCACTTGGCAATCACCATTTAGTATGTTCATTTATATTTATGTTTCTACAGTGTTCAAATGCCTCAGATGGCATCAAGGACACATAGTGTTCAGCAATGAGCAAACACAGAAGCAGGTTGTTTTTTTTTTAAAAAAAAATTAAATTGTGGAATTTGAAGGAGTTGCTTTTTTTCCCCTCAAAAACAGTTTTTGCAAAACAAGTTGTTGCTGCTGTCAAAATTCTTTGTTTCACCAACACAAATTATGTTTTGGTTTTTTAATATATTGCTCAGTGAAAAACATAAATGATGAGATTTTAGAAATATTTCATCTCCACAAAAGGGATTTTTGGTAAACAAATACAAGTGAATGTTTTATTAATGTTTTTGATAAAGATATGAACATGTAGTGATATCATGCAGTGAATGAATCAGCTTATTAAAAAATTAAGAGGAAATTAGGAATATGGGTCACTTTTATCCATGCAGGAACAACTTACCATATTTTTCTCACAAATACAAGATTTCATTTTTGAACTCTCACAATAATAAACATTCCCAAGAAGCATAAACTTGCTTTCATTTCTTAGCACACTGATTTATATTGGCTGAAAGCTTGCAGGCCTTTGAAGCTGAGAATCTCTCTTTAAAAATAAACCCTTTGTCACACCTAGAGGTCACTGCTGTTCCCTGGTGATATCAAAATTGAGAAATGGGGTATATGTCATATATACACAGTATACATTGTACGTGAGGCAACACTGCTGCAACATCCTCCAAAAGCCAAGTGAGGCCTTGGAGCACTGTATAGTAAATCCAGGGCTCAAATCTATTGTGTAGTTAATGACCAGAGCTCTAAAAATGTGTATTAAGTATGACATTAAAGTGCCAGTGCTAAGTACTTCACATATTAAGTGCAACTCTACCTGATATAAATTAGGAGTAATTAAATCTATCAAAAAATAGAACTGTACAGTAGATGTGACCAAACTGCACTGTAGTTAACATACGTGTGGCCAAAAGGGACGGTCTAATTTATGATGTGGGTTAGTCAGAAGTCAGGACTGGAAATAGCTGTATTTACTGTTCTTATTCTGTAGTACAGCAAGGAACACAGCCATGCTCAGGGCTTTATTGCCACCATCAGCGGTGGATGGGTTCGCTGGACTTGCAAGGAAAAATACTGTCTGGATATGGCTGTTGGTGACAGATGCTATCATTTTTATGGTAATCCTAGTAACTTAATCCTGGTGACTTTTTGCTGCTTTAACCCTCCTGTTCCAAGTTGCCACTCCTCAGAACAGAGGGTCATGTTTTCTTTGGGTATAAAATGAGATTACTCCTCCTACGTCCATGAAACTATATTCATTTACATGAACTGACAATCCAGCCTAGCATAGGAAAAAGTTCCAAAGAAGGTAAAATTTCTTAGATACGTTTTTATTTTGTAGTGGGCTGCATCTTTGCTGTGAAAGCATGCAGAAAGGAAACGTACAGGTCCACTTCCCGTTTGATCCATTCCCGGTGTTGCACAGCGTTAGATCAACAGGCTACTGAAATTGCACTTGAAAATTAATTTCCCACAAAGCTTTTGCCGACAGCTGACAGGTGACGGATTGCTGCATTGGTTGTATATATATTGTTTGTGCCCTAACGTGAAATGGAGGTCTTTGAACAACGTCTTTTTGTTTTTCTTTTCTTTCGTTAAGCCTGCAATTCCACTATGATAAAAATGACAGCCACTGGCTAGCACCATGCAAAGACACCAAAATAATGTTGAGGCCACAACTCCAGAATCAGCATAATTATGCCCAAGCTAATCAACTGGGCAAGAAGGGCTAATAAGCTCAGGATTCTCACCATGTATCTGTAATGACCTTGGGATCGAGGCTAGTGTCTCTGACTGGCATTGCACAGTAACAGAGCAACTTACTTGATCATTGCTGGAAAGTGAAGTTAGTTATGCTGAAAGGATGGACAAAGAGATTCTGTTCAATATTCTTATGTCACACTGAACTATGTCAGAAAAAAGATAGGAGAAAGGATAGCAACAATAAGGAACAAACTCCTTATTTTGTGCTTGTGTACTTTCAGCTGCAGTGGTTAATTTGGTGCCCTGAGGGTCTGTGCTGGCACTGCTGGGACTCGGGAGACTCCCCAAAGGATGCAGAACTGGTAGGAATAATGGCAGAATGAGGCCTGCTTTTGTGCCAGGCCTGCAGAGGGAGAAAAAGACAGCTTGGCTGAAAGTAGATCTTTTCTCGGAGGCCCAGCTCCAGCTGCCCATGGAAGCCAAGTAAATCTATGCAACATGATGGTATTTGAGGAATTGCCATAGCATAAGATGAGGGCGTGCGGGTGAAACACCAGCATCCCTTGTTGTGTTGCAGCACGGCAGGGTTAGAGTTAACGTGACCTAGAAGCAGAAACAAAGAAGGCTTTCCTTTTTCATTCTTTGGCACGCCTGTTTCTTGCCTCTCTGAGTATTTGCATGACCATAAATTCAGAGCTCTGGAGGATATTTTCAGCCAAAGACTACATGTGCAGGATACCATAATGTAAACTGCATATGTTGTGAGAAGTTGTTAAATGGAACCAGCAGATGATAATGTGCCCAGCGTTGCTGCTAACATCACTTGATTTCCTCCCTCCATAGGTAAAACAAGACCTCTTCCCAATCAATTCTAACTTTCTGACAGGCCTATAAATTAAAATAAAGGAGAGAATGTTTCTTGGCTACCAGACCTCCACTGGAGACCCAGGAGCTGGCCCCCATTTCTGAGAGCGGCCCTGATTCTAAGAAAGCTTAGGCATGTTTAAGCACAAACGGGTTTCACTTGTTGTTTCCCATTTCTTCACTCTGCCTTGCAGACAATGAGACATGTTGAAAAAGCCTGGCACAGCTCGGTGTATCTGCCACATTTCCCAGTCTCTTTCCCGCTGCTTTTCCATTGCAAATAGCTGTTGCCCCTTTCTGTGTGAATTTCGGGATAATGGGAGCTGTGATGTTTCCTCCTTGCTTGAGGACGTGCAGCTGTTAAAGCCACGTGGTGAATACAGCAAACCCATTTTGAGGAACTCTCTCAATCAGCTTCAACAAGAATCAGGACTGAAGTGGACAGAAAACTGGCACCTCTCCCTGTCAAAATATTTGGCGGTAGTTAAATATCAGGAAAATAATCTGGATGCTTTTCTTGCAGTGAAATCCTAGTGGAGACTGTTATGCACTCTCAGATAAAATCTGAACTTGAGGGAAGAGAAAAGGGTTAATTTTTACCATATTGACAATTTTAAATGTATTGTGCTGTTAGTATTACCTGTTAGTATTACCAGTATTACCTGTTTTGGTTTGTTGGAAAGTCTGATATTGTACATGAAGTAGGCAAAGGTTACTAAGAGATTTTCTTAGGAAGCAACCGTGCAATATTATAACACTCTTGGCAAATACCTTTTGGTGTAGAGGGAGAGAAAGGCTCCTGCACAGAGGGAAAACCATCTTCAGTATTTCTTCCTGCTATCAGCTCCAACACAGAATCTCAACATGAGAAAAATCAGACTTTCTTTCTGATATTGGTGTTGGCTTCAGTGTCAATGAAATTCACCTCTGGACAATGATTTCAGAGTTAGCCTATTATTTCCTTCCTCAACCCTTAGCCAGGAAGTTTGTTTGTTTATTTTTCTGCACATGAATCAAAGGGAGATTGTATATTTATCTAAATAATGTTAATATGTAGATGTATAACACTAAACAGTAATCAAATGCGTATTGAAAGAATGCTAAAACATATGTTTCAGGGTTTGCATTTGTTTATAACTTAAGTGGTCAGGAAGAGATAGCCATGTAGGTTGTGTGATTCTCGTGTTTGTGGAGTTCCTTGAGCATCCTGCTGTGAAGTTTCTCGAATTCTTTTGCTGAGGCATTTGATGCAGGTCACTGTCAAAGGCAGAATATATATCCAGATGATGCACGTGATCGACCCTGGAAATTGCTTCCTTTCTCCAATTTAGAAATGAGCTAATTTTTAAAATTGTTTAATAAAAAAAAGTTTAAAAGTGCAAATTACAAAAATGCACTGTTGTTCTGAAGCTCAGCTACTGGGAATCTATTTACCTGTTATTTACTTGCCAAGTCTTTTGTCAAATTAAGACTTTTTCCCTGCAAGATTGCAGGGTATTCCCGGCACCTCAAGCAGCACAGGCTGAAGGAAAAAGCTCTGCTTGAGGTGTTTGAGATGTCACTAACTGTTGCTGAGAAAAGACAGAACCCTAAACTCAAGACTAGCAAAGTAAAGCAGACATAGTATTTGACTTTCCATGTAGTTTCAGCATGCATTTATTTGCCTTCATGTTAATTTTGTTTCATTTTCTTTGCCATTTTCTGTCTTTAAAAGTTAAGCTGTACACTTATTGTTTTGTAATCGTTTGTCACAAAAGCTTCTGAATTACCCTTTAATTGGGTCAAACATTGTCTGGGGAGCTGAAAGAATTTCCAGTCCCAATCATGGCAAGACAATTGCATCAAATCCCTGGTGTGAGGAATGCTCTTGCTGTGATCTGTATCTGTGCAATTGCAAGAGTTCAGAGTCTGGCCAAGGTGATAAATCAGCAATGCATTTTACACTGGGGGCCTAAAACGTAGCTTTTGCAATATCTTTTGCAGGGTGCTGGTGCACAGAACACATAAGCCCATTCTGCAAATGCTTAAATAGGATTACCTGACACTTTCCCACAATGAGTTAGTAAGCCCTATAGGGGATTAAGACCCAAGCTTGTTCTTATGCACCTGGGTTGAGTGATGCTGAGACCATTGTAAGAGTTCTTTGCCCAGAGGTACGAGGTCTTACTTGGAGGCTGCCATTTGGGATTGGGTAGTACTAGCACTGGGAGCAACTGCATGGCTGCAGAGGCATCTTAGGGAGTCTACTCTTCTCTGCGCTGTTTCTGGGGATTAATGCACCTCAGAAGGAGCGCAGAAAGCTTTGTGCTCTGGGTTAGGGAAAAATGGAACTGTTGCCTTTGAGGGCAGAAAAAGAGAAATATTCACGTTACTGCTCGGTAGAGTACAAGGGTCCTCGGC
This sequence comes from Fulmarus glacialis, assembly GCF_000690835.1. Taxonomy (NCBI): domain Eukaryota; kingdom Metazoa; phylum Chordata; class Aves; order Procellariiformes; family Procellariidae; genus Fulmarus; species Fulmarus glacialis. The sequence continues at coordinate 92,850 of NW_009227881.1, read as the reverse complement.
ATTACCAGAGATTATATAATCTATGCTGAATATAGTGTCCCAAGTGCTTTGTTAGCTCAGAATCCGAGGCCTCCATTAAATAGATGGGACAGATCCTTAGTTTATGAACTATAGGCAGTGGAAGAAGAGAGTGCTAGATCGGCTTCTGGCCCCACTGCCTGCAGAATTTGGATGTTCTGGGATGCAGGACTGGGGGCATAAAGAACCTGGCTCTGGAGTTGCGGGTAGGGGGGGAAGCCTTGTAATCTGTAGAAATGTCTTTATAAGCCTATGGAGCTGACCAAAGAAAATAATAAAAGAAAAAAATAACTCCAAACCAACACCTTTAGTATACGTGGCATGCAATGTAATAGCACCTTTTGCAGGAAGGTGAAGAAACTTTAGAGAACAGTTACCCTAATAAGGAAGGGATTAGTTAAGAGGCTTTTTCTATTAAGTCTTGAAGATTTTACCTTAAGGGCAGGTGTTAAACAGCCTGATGGGTTGTGAGCATGCTCTGTCCTCCTGAAACGAGATTCTTTACCTGATAAAGACTGGAAGCAGGAACTCTTAGAAATGCAGCATGATTTAGATCTTGTCCTTTCCCAAGGGAAGTTGGGTACCTGTTTCTGAGACAATGAGCACCGAGGTTCTCATGGGGTAAGAAATCCTCCCGCTTTCTTCCTTCTTGCTGGAGTGGGCCCTTTTCATTCCACACTGCCAGTTCCCTGTGATTGAAATTTGAAAGCATGTAGCTGTTAATCTGGGAGTGATTAAAGAGCCTCATTTCTTGGAAGAGTCAGTACTCATCATCTGCCGTGCTGAATGAGCCTCTAACATCCCCTGATCCCATTATATTGTGATTAATTGTGCCAGTTTAAGTCAATAATTCATTTGTTAAAAATAGGCCTGCAAAGTATCATTTGTCTCAGGGGAGATATCAGAATAAAAAAAAAATTCATTTGATACTTCTCATTAAATTAGTGTTGGGAGTTCTATTGAAGGGTTCTGTTCATGAAACATTTATTGCAGGCTTATTTGATAAGAAGTTGTATTTGTCTAAAATTATGTCTGCTAACAGATGTAACGGCCTGCATTTTTCCATTGTTAATGAAAGTATAAAGAGTCCAAATAAGTGCATGACTGGGGAGAGAAGTCTGTGATGACAATAAGGGAGATTTCTGAACATGTGTTTTAGAAAACAGGCAGAAATAATGTCCTCATCTTTCACTACAAAGTGGGGTCCTCTTCTCCCCACTCACTCTTCAGTGTGACAGTGTGGTAATGGGAGGTTACGTGCCTGCAATGAAAGATGGATGTGCCCCAAAGTCTCATATGTGTAAATGGTTATAAATGTTGCATTCATATTCATCGAGCCATTAAAAATGTTTCAGCTGTAAACGGTTCTAAAAGGAATATATAGGGAATAGTAGCTAGTCTGCTAATGATAATGGCCATAACTGACAAAGACACATGCTTAATATCTTCATCTCTCTAGTCAGTCATACTTTGTATCATAGTAACATTCCTGGAGATGCGTGGAAGGATGTGTAGATTATGAACGCTCACCAAAGCCCCCACAACAGTAGGATAATTTTCCTACAGGCTTCCCATCGCTGTAGGAATTTCTTGCGGTGCCCTGAGTGCTGCTGGCCCGGCCATGGCACCGCGTGCTGCCCAGGCACTCCCCACTGCAGCTGCGAGAGCGACTGGCCTTTTTAGAGGATCTGGAAGAAATAAAACCCTTTGGGGTCACTTACCTGGCTAGTTGCTAGATTGAGTTGGGGGTTACAGTCACGTGCATAGTTTTCTTTCTCCTTCTCTCCTGTCTCCTTATACTATTTCTTGATATTTGTTAGCTTACCAGTGATTTATATGAAAGACTCATCGCAATTACTAAGCTCCAACCCCAAGTTCTCATTAATCATCACCTAGAGCACTGAAGGCCTCTTTTGGGAAAGGTCTCTAGGGCATATCCCCACGGACGGCTGGTTCAGGTGTGTGCCCTGTGCTCACCCTGCCTCTACTGCAAAGTGCTAGTTCTCTGTCCCTGTTATTCCTTCTGGGGCTCAACCACAACATGAATAGTGTCATGCAAAGCAGAGCCTTTTTTGTTTCATGGTGAAAAGTCTTAGTGAGCAGCAGACTGTTTCTGCGCAGCTTACAGTGCAACATGGTGTGTTTTAAATACTTTCACTGTGAGGCCAGCTGAACTTGGCCCATAATTTGTTTCAAGTAATGAAGTGAAGGATGGGGAGTATGTGCTAGGGAAGGAGGCACTGGAGAAGACAGGGAAACACTGCACTGCTTAAGGAAATGTGCATGTTAAACTAAAGCTGGGTTTGGAAACCCAGTCAAGTCCGATGCCAGGGTCTGTTCCAAAATTTATACCAAAAAAACCCTCTACAAACCGCAAGTCTCTCGTCAAAACTAGGCTCTGTGTTTTTTGCTTGTGTCTTTGAGATATTTTATAGCTCTTGCATCACATTACCTGGTGATCTGCCCATCAGCGGTGCCGCACAGCGTACAATCCTTCCATTGTTTGAAAGCCTTCTTGTTTGACAGCAAGTTCTATTAATGTGATGTGCTTGGCCAAAAATGTGTCACCGCTGAGAAAGGGTGAGCGAAAAGCGCCTTTGATGTCTGAGTGACAAGTTTCATATGTCTGCGTGGGGTAGAGAGAATATGAGCTGGAGCAGCAATCAGCAGGGAGGGGGAAACAGGGATGCTGATAGTCTAACAGCTGTAGGTGCAGGCTCTGCTGCGTTGTTCTGTGTCTGTGGACACTGCTTAGTGCTCTTTGGCAGAAGGATATCTATATTGCCCTATTTCTAACATAATTATGGGTTTACAACCTCAGCCTTTTAATGCACTCATGCTACTACTGATGGTGTCCATAGAGAAACAGGATGGATCTTGTTTATGCTTAGCATAGCTCAGCTCAATTAAGTCAATGAAGCTAAATCAAGGACAATTTCTATTTGATGAAGCTGCAAGTAAGTCTCTGTAAAAACAGTGCAGGTTTTATCTATCTCTGACAGATGGCTCAAGAAAGGTAGGTAGGGGTGTGCTGTCATTTTCTCACACTTTGGCAACATTTTGTGTAGCTTCTCCTGTCAATAAAATCTCATTTGAATTGACAGATACCTATTGACTTGAACAAGAGATGGATCCAGTCAATAAGCTCTCATGCCTCAGGGCATAAGCCAGTCACTAACTCAGGGAAGGTTAGAAGGAAATATCCCTGATGTGTTGATTATTCCATAAAATTGTCCACTAGGAGGATTTATGGACATTTGGTTGCTCACAAATACAACGTACAGGACTGTAGGGACCATTAACCTGTTCTAGTCCAACAGTTCTGAGGTTCGGCAGCTCTGAGTCTCTTTACAAGAAGTGTAGTAGAAAGATTGAGGATTGGTGGTATTTAAAAGCATGGGAAGAAGAATTTTGGTTTTGAATCTTAATCTAGATACCAGAACCTGAGACATGCTTTCCCTATTTCCCCTATCCTCCTTATAGGATCCTTTATCTAGATTTGCAAACAGCACTCTTACAGTGCTTCTCATGTTTTTTTTGTTCCAGACGTGCAAGCTTTTGCTTCTTTTTAATGGCTAATCTGCTCATGCTATCTCTGTATCTTCAGCAGCTGGGACTTTGTCCATTAGCTCTAAGGGTAGAACATTGCTGCAGTGGTTTAGGCAGTTCATTCTCTTTGTTTTAAGCAAGGATGCATTCATTAAAAACGGCAATACTAATACAGCACTTTCATCTTCTTGGCCTTAATAACTTCCTAATTTGGCTAATGAATATCAATCACAATCTTATAAGGTGAATAAGCATTATTATAGCTGGGGAATGACCATCGCACAGAAAGGTTTGATCAGTTCCCAGAAGCAAGATTCAAAGCTCCAGTTCAAGGCCAGAAATCGTTTACTCTCATGTTTCTCAACTTTAAGAACAAAGCATAACTAGGGATTTTATCATGGTAAAAAGACACTTTGTGGGTTAACTCTTCACATTAACAGTTAACAGTTGCAAATGAAATAGTATCAAAAATCCAGAGAACCTATAAGAAAAGTTCATTTACAGAGTAAACTGTTCAGAGTAAACAGGATGCTGTCTCCTGTTACATTAGGCGTGAAAGAGAAGAATCAGGTACCTGCTGCATGACCAGCGAGTTTCCAAAGTTCCCATGCTTTGCATGCTAAAGAAATGACCACAAAGGCTAACACTGCGGTTTCCCATCAGTGTGGGATTGCTGTGCAATGAAAGCCAATTGAAAGGGCCCTGGTTCTGATCTACCTACCCCGCTGTAAATCCAGAATTACTCTGGCTATGTCAGCAGAATAATATTGGTATCAAAATAGCATTAAGGGAGAATGGGACTTTTGGAGGTTACAGACTAAAATTTGGGCCTATGTTTTGCTGAAGATCTCCTTCATTCTACTCTGAGGGCTTTAGTAAAACTTGAGCCACATGATGGGTTTTTCTGGCTCTCTGCACTAATGGAGAGCAGAGAGTTTTACAGCATGCCGAGGCAAAGTTCTCAAAGCATTGCTTGCCTGTTAGATGCTGTGCTTTGTTAAAGGCTGTCCTGTACTTACCTGGCAGTGAGCTGAAGACTAGTGAAAATCTTGCCGTGACTGTGTGTATCCTGCGTGCTTTGAAATCCAGTCCTCTGGCATGTGGGATGGGAAAAAAGCCCTTGTCTTGGTTTTACTGTTATTTTCTGATTCCAAGCTCAAATAGAAGAGGGAAAGGTCAGTTTTCATTCATCAGCAGTTTATATAAGTGTTTGGTTTTTCATTTAAGTAACAGGGGAAGGTGTGTCCCAGCTGAGCCAAGAATAAAACAGTTATACAGCTCACGGCAGTGCCACAGCGTGCCTACGCTAACACACCAGCAAACCCAGACTAACCCTGTCCTGGCTTTGCTATTGTTGCTGTAGTCGTCCCACTCAGAAAGCTTTCGCTGGTTGAATTAAAAATAAGAGCTAAGTTTTGTGACTCCTTGTGTTTTGCAGCCTGAAGCACCTGAAGTTAGAAGGAGCAAACTGCTTGGTTTCAACAGGTAGTGGCTGCAAAATATGCTTGGAGTTGTGGTCCCTCCTTTGTGCTACGTTTGCTCTCTGGGCTGTTTGAGAGTCCTGCACTGGCCCCTCGGGGCTTGAGAATTCAATTGCATGGGAAGAAGTGTTCAGCAGAAAGAACAGGCTTCAGCCTGTTTTAGGTCATTGTCAAACTTATGCCTAAAACATTCCCAGGATCTGAAATACGGAAACCCCAATCAAACAAGTACCTCAGACTGCCTGCAAACCCATCGGAAAGAGGGCTAGGGGTGCGCAAACCAAAGAAGCGGTGGTCTTTCAAAGACTGCACTGAGTTTGAAAAAGGCCCTTGGTGAGGAGTGAAATCTGTCAAGCTGCTCGGCAACTTCTTTTGTGAGACTTCAGGAAAAGCTGGTTTCGATGACATTTTGTGAATGCTTGTGTGCGAGATGTAGTGATAACCTCACTCATTCCCCACAGCCATCAGTTAAGAACAACTTTTACTTGCAGTTGTGGGTTGGATTTGAGCTGGTATGCTAGAGGTCAGAAGCTGTCACTGCTATCCCTTTAAGTCATCCTCTGTCCCTCTGTTCCCAGCCGTTGTGAGACTGCCTGTCAGCAGGGAGCATAAAACAGATTGTGACACAGGGCAGTGATTTTTTTAACAATCCTATTATGAAAGACAGAGTGCTCCCATTTCCTTTGCAGCTTTTATCAAGACTTAAACTGCTGCCAAGGGAGAAGTGGGGGGGGGAGCCTCGCTGCTTTTATTTTATTTTTAATTTTTTTAAGAAAAGATTTTGCTTAGTTACTAAATTCCTCCCTAAGTCTCCTCCAAGCAGAGATCCAACAGTATCCCTATTAAATTATATAGAGCGAGTCCAGTCCTTGGCTGTCAGCGGGACCCATCAGTCCTAATTTATCGCCCCAGGAAACACAGTACAATTATGGTAATAAATAATAATAGGATTCAGTACATGACAACATGAATGATGGAGCCTCTCAGAACTCATTTACATTGCTTTGTGTTGCAATCACCCTGCTTCTAATGTAATGCCAAGCAAATGAGCCTTTTTGAATATTGTGCAATCTATTGCAAGTCAACTGGCACAAAACTCACTCAATAAATCATGTTCAAACACATGCCTCTAATGACAGGTAAATCAACAATGAAGTAATTGCATTTAATGTATTGAAATACTGGACAAAAACAGTGACCTCAAAGTGACTTTTTGTAGAAGGTTTGATATAGTTGCAATGGCAAATGGGTCTTTTTTTATCACGCACTTCTTGCTCAGATGCACATGTGAGAATTAATGATACTATTTGCTTCGCACACCTTGATTTACTGGCTGCTTTCTATACCAGCCCTATGCCCGATGCTAGCAGCACTGGCTGCTGGGAGTTTTCTGGTGCAACCATTGCGTTGCAGGTCTGGGGACTAAATCCTGGGCTCAGTTACATATTCTCTGAGGATCAATATACTTGATAATCAGTGACACACTAGGTTCTTTGATGCTGCAGAGTGGTGTGACTCCATCAAAGCCAATTCAGCTCTACCAATGTATAGTGGTGGGGTTCTGGTCTGTTGCTTTCAATTGATTTTGTTCAGTTTCCCCAGTTTCCGTGTTCCATTTATTTCAATAGAAAAGGAAAAAGACGGGTTGGACTGTGGAGCAGAGGCTTCTGTAGTACCTCCTGTCAGCCCCTCATGGTTTCGTATGTGGTGGGCTATTTTTTTGTTTGGTTGGGTTTGGTTTTGCTTTTTTCGCCCTGGGTGACTAGAGGATGGAGGAATATGTGTAGTCAGGTTCTGCTTAAACCAGAATTCAGGTTTGCTTTGGTGGCAAGGGCAACATTAGACTTACATTTCCGATCCTTAATGGGATGTTTCAGGAAAGAATTTAGACCTGATTCCCCAGTGCTGCATGCAGACATTTACACCGCTGCAGCCCTTGTTGGGACCATTTTGTACTGTGCTACACTGAGGGAAATGTGAGGGTATTTTCTGCTTCTTTGCAAGGTTGTTACTGACTGTAAGGATCATGTCGAAGATCAGTCAGGCTCAAAGAGCATTCTACATGTGCAACTAGTACTCTGATGAAATGATGTTGTCTCAGAGGACATTGCTCCAGAAAAACATCAGTACTCTAGCAGAGGTGTTTCTGGTTTTGCTGCTGTTCCCACGCCATGTTGCCTGCTCACATCCCAGCAGCTGACCTGGTGGGTTGCAACAGATCCTGAACTTCCACACGCTTGGCTCTTCAGCAGCCGTCTGTGAATAAGCTGAGGGGCCTGAGGGTCAGGCTAGACTATGGGTGACTAGTGTGCAAGAGACAGAGCCAACAGTATGAAGAGAAGTGGTCTTAGCAAAACAGTTCCTCAGCTGTTGTCCCATAAAAATGTGGTATCAACAGAGGAAAGTTTTAAGATTATATTTGAAGGCTAATGAAAAAATCACTTTGCAGATTTTGGCTCTGACTTTATTCTCTTACCCTTCCCTTGCAAGGGAATTTGGCGAGTGTCAAAGGTCTCCTTGGATTCTTCAGGCAATGGAAAGGTTTTACATATCCCCAGGCTTGACTGTCTCTGCTGATAGCTCCCATATGATATAAACTGATTAGCAACATGTCTAGAGTCAGGACAAAAGAACTATTAACTAAGAAAAAAAAGAAAAGAACAAGAAATTTCTGTAATTTCAGAAAATTGTTACCAGTTGTACTTACCATCCAGTTTGTTCCTCAGCAGTAGGAATGTCAGGATGCAATCACCCAGTTTTCCTACACACAAGGACTCTAGGATCTCAGTTATAAATACTTCCAGTGTTGATCTTGTGATAGTTGTGTGGGGCTTTGTTTTGTGTTTTCCTAGCTGGTAGGACGGATTCCTATAATCCTTAGAAGCATGGCAGGTATTTGGCAACATGGCTTTCTGCAGCCACAGTTCATTGCCAAGAGAGATAAACCTGTCACCCTGGTAGTCTTAAGTCAAGATGGCTGTGGTGGTAGTTATTTTGTTTGGGAGTTTCTTAGATTGGGCTACAGTCTGGGAGTCTGAGCTAAAGTTGTAGTGTAAACTTTTGAAAGTGTTGACCTAATTTTCTTGCTGTTTTTAAGGGCTACCACTGGAAAAAAATGAGCTTTTTACATGTAGTAGTGTGAATATCAGTCTAGATAAAGCAAGCAGCTGCAGACTGGATCTGGACTTCTGAAGTAATGGAGGATCAAGAGTTGGATCCTGGTTTTGGTCCAAGATTTTACCTAGTATTTTGTAGAACCATATTTTTCTCCAAACTGCTATACTCCGCTACATAGGACAGTTAGTGCATACGTGAACATATCTGTGCCGTTACACATCTGTTCACACACATGCACGCAGCAGCTGGGTAGCGGCACACAGATCCTGCAGTGTTTACTTGCACAGATAGATTCTC
>NW_009227881.1:59020-84314 GCF_000690835.1 Fulmarus glacialis | reverse complement strand
GACTCACTCCCCTTGTCATTTTATTACGCAGCTCCCAAGAGCCAATAATCAGGCTCTGGCTGTGAAAAGGCCCCAGCTTAGGCAGCTTGATTAATGACTGGGGGTCACCGCGCACCACCTTTCCCACTGGATCTCTGAAGCACACATACAGCCCAGCTGGAAATGAACAAGAGTCTGAAAGTGAGGAATAAAGAGTCTGAGCAATCAGGAACTGAAAACAGCCCCAGCCGAGACAAAAGGGAGGAAATGCTGCTTTTGCAGGCATCCTTCATCCAAGGGTTGGGTTTTTTGGTTGTGTTCCACCACCACCCCCCGTGAATTCAGTGGAGTTGCTGCATTAATGGCTCTGGAGACAGAGAAGGGTGCAGCCTGTGAGGATTTGGGAAATTTTGGATTTTGGCATAGGATTTGGGAAATGTGAATGCTCCTTTTCCTTTGCTGTCCCTCTACCATCCATTCTGTCTATACCTGCCTGCTAAAAAGGACTGTGTGCAGCCTGCAAACTGAAATGAAGCCCAGTGTTACGAAACACTGGGAAATGGGGAGGACTAAAGTGGGAAATGAAACTTGAAAGGGGGTGAATGCTGTGAGCAGTTGTCTATTCTGCATCTCTAGACTCAGGCCCAGCCCACGCTGCCTTCCCTGGCTCCTGGGAAAGGACAGGGTGGGAGGCTTGGATCCGCACCTCATTTTCCAGGAGCAGAGAGGCATTCCTCCTGCAGTACCTTTTCTTCCTAGATCCCACTGTCACCTTTGAGAAAGGCTTCCCCCTGCATTGCTTTCATAGCAGTGGCTGCTTCAAGCCAAGTTTGTCAGGTAGTTAAACTCCCCTCCCTGCTTCATGCCAGCACCAGTCAGGAGGAGGCAGGACGTCCAGCCCCATGTTACTAATTCCACTCCCTCCCAAGCAATGAAGTAACAAGCAAGCGAGTACTGCTCGGCGGTGATGTCATTGGTCTTCACAAGAAGCCCAGGGAGATGTTCTGCCTTGTGACATATTAACCCCCAAGCTTTTCACTTCACTTGGTCAATAATTACTCTCTGCTTTCTTCCCGTGCATGGCTCTGCCCAGAAACCCAGCTGTGGTGCTCAGTGCAGACTCCTTTCTGGTAAATAACCTTTCGGGGTGGACCTAAGGTTGGGGCTATTTACTCTCTTGCTTTTACAAACTTCATCCTCCAAGCCTCCAATCTGAAGCCCCAGGCCAGAAACACCACATTAGCAGTGTGGTTCTCTTACCTGCTGTGCTCAGGTGTAGCCCACAGAGAAGTGCATGCTGCAGTAAACCTGCCCTGCAGAGGCAGTGTGGAAGTGAAGAACAGAGGTGATCTGGGTTCAGCATCCTCCAAAGTGTAAAATACTATTTTTGTCCTATGAGTGCAAACTTGGAGCAGTTCCCTAGAGATTAATTAAGTTCTTGGTGTCCCTGGAGCTACTACATGTGCACCAGGGTACCTGCAAGCAATGGCTTAGACTCAAAGGTCCTTTCTCTTACAATATATGCATGCTTTGGTTCACCTCTAGGCCCTTGTCTGTGCCCACAAGTTTTGTCTTTTTAAGAACAGTGGTCCTGAAACAATGCTAAATGCAGTAAACCATTGCGTGAACATGAGGTTCAGTTTCAGGCTATTTTTAGCCGAATTAAGAGATTAAGAGCACCAGCACAGCCGTTGTACTGGTTTACTGAATCAGTTAAAAATTATCTATTGACATGTCAGATGCATCATCATCTTACTGTGACTTCAGCAGTTGCTGCTCTTCATATGCACAAATGCAAGTTAACATGCTTGAACTAGAACATTTTTCATTGAGATTTAACTTAATACAACTTAACTTCTGTTTGCTCTAATGACTTACAGTAGCTCGACTCACAGTGAGGGTGTCACTTGCATTGCTTTTAAGTCTTTGCAAAAGAGGTGTGAAATGTTGTTGTTGCCCTACTTTGCAGAATGAGGAGATACAGTGGAAGCGGGAGAAATCAGTCCAATAGCACTCAAGAAACTGGCAATAAAGAAGGCATGTCAGTCACTTGTAGGAACAGAGGGAGATTTTTGGATTTAATTCACCTCAAATTTCAGTTGATTCTGCACAAGTTGAGTAGTGATTTTTTGAATCACTGCAGACAAGAAAAAATGCTGATTTTGCTGGCTGAGTCAGCTCTAAGAATCTGATTTGGGTATGGCAGGTTTTATTCTTTTGTTGTTAAAACAAAATAAATAACAAACATGTTCATCAGAAGAAAAGGTGAAATGTTGCCCTTGACTGAACTGATCTTTCTATTTTGTGAGTATGTAATTTCCCACTGTGATAGGCACTTCTGTGTAAAACAGAAGCTGGGTTTGAGATGGCATGGGAGAGGAAAGGAGAATTGAACTGATGCAGTTAAATTTCCAAGACCTTATGAACTAGTAATAGAAAATCTACTTCTATGAGGTCACCGTGTTCACACTCGCTCTCCTACCCCAAATGCCTACCTCTCCCAGCACTCTGTACTGCAGTGCTTTGTCCAGCCAGTTTTAAATGACTCGAGCAACGTGGTTTGCGCTGCTTCCCTTGAGAGAGTATTTTGCAGTCTAACAGAGCTCACCAGTAGGAAAGATTTCCTGGTAATCAGTCTAAATTTTCCTTTGCTCGCTTTCATCCCATTGCTAATTAGCTATAACCCATTGGCCCATTTCTCCTCAGTGAAATGGCCTTAGAAACCCACTTCCAGCATCTCACAGTTTCCCATTTCCTCGCCAGTTACTCATCCCTGTCTCTCCTCATCACTCACTGTTTCCCCAGACAGGCTGGGCCTGTGTGTTCTTGGTGTTATCCAACTGGGACAAAAGGCACCCTGATTTCCAAAGCCAGCACCCACAGAGCAGGGAGGTCAGTCTCAGAATTTGCTGGAGCTTCAAAGAACTTGGGTCAAGATCCAGCAAACTCAATACCCGAGGAAATTAGGTTGCTAGGATCCCAAGATTGTTTATTATGCTCTCAACTTTAATTAGCTGTAAGTAACATCATGTCAGTGTTCTGCCACAAATGCTAAAGCTGTCAAGGCAATTTTACCGAGTCTGGCAGCTTAAATCAGAAACAAGAAAGTCAACATGTCAATAATGGATCTAGACATGATGGATATATTAAAGGGGAAACCTAAAAGTTCTGGACTTCATTATACTGACTTCAGCTCTGAAAATGTATGCCAGAGAAATCTGCACCTCATTGGAAAAGCCCCTTGGAGATATTGTTCTCAATTATGGGGCACTTCTCTTCACCTCTATGCAGTTGGTTTTTGCGGTATATACCTTACAAAATAAATTAAGGAAAAGGGCAGGGGTGGAAATAACCCGTTCAGCTTCAATTTCTACAAATATATCTGTAGAAATAGAGAGGGCATGGTGAATCTAAGGATGGGACTGTTACTCCCTTTTAAGAATGAACTTTAAAACCACCAAAGAAAATGCAGTCATCCTTAACATTAGGCAGTTTTTTCACTGAGAGTTTCTGAAAGTGAAGTGCAAGGGACTATACCATGCTGGGAAGCTGAGAGGTGGTGTTTTGCTGGAAGATGCTAAAATAGAGATTAGCAGTGTCTCTCCCAGGGAGAAGTGTGCTTCATGGTAAGATGGAAGGATAGGATTGGGGAAACATAAACCACGCATGTTCCCAGTCCAAAAGGACCTGCCTTCTCCCCACCTTGAAGCAGCACCTTCCACCTCAGGGGGCCTTTTGAAGATAAACATGCTGCCAGCTGAGCGGTGCTGGATTCGGCACTGTCAGGAGGTGCATAAGCAACACGGAGATAGTGGCTGGCACAACCAGGCCATGTCCGTGCTGGGATTGCAGCAGGCACACACAATGCTTGGAAAGAATTGAGCGTGATTTTTTGCAATAGAACTTGAAAACGTGTCCTGTGGCACATTCAGAGACAGGAGATGTTGGTCCTGGTACTCAAAGCCCCTTTCCCCTATTCTAACATGAAAAGAGCTTTAAAGTGAACCTAGGTTCCAGTCCCCCCCATTTCAGCTTTCTTAGCATAACTAGCACAAACAGCGCAACTGAAAATCAGGCCTTTTAATGCCTCCTCCAGCCCCTGTGTCCGAAGTGGTGCTCTGTTGTCTCTGAGCCAGAACTGTTCTGTAAGTGTTTTTGTGAGGCTGGCTTTTCACATGAATGTCGTGGGTTTTTTAAAGCTTTCTTAGAAAGTGACTGACGTCTTGACCATTAGAGCAGTCTACTCTGATGCTGAAAACACAAACGCAGGCAGAGGCCTCGCCTTTTCTCTGCGCTCCCTCCCATGCTATCTCAGCACACTTAGAAGAGGCGTCTGTCTTTTTCTGCAGAAGTTCTTGCGTATGAGGCTGCAGTGGGGAGTCACAAGGAGGAGATGACTGAACTGTGACTGCAGGGGATGTGTGTGGGAGAGAGAGAAAGTGCAAGAACTAACTTCCTTTATATTTCATTAGTTAATAGTTGTTTATTTTCTGACATGTCCCATTTTAAGTGTATTTTGGCTTGTGTATTATACATATGTCTATTAAAATTAAGCAGATTTGCCACGGTCTGACAATGTTAATACTGCTCTGAAAATATAAACAGATGTTTTACAGGCTCTCAGGTTGTGGGTTAACCACAGCTGGCGTGTGTGCATGTCGGGGAGCCTGCGCTCTCCAGTACCTGATGGGAAAGAATCCATGTGTCCTTAGGTGGGGCTGTCAACAGAGAAGCAGAGAATGTCTTATTTTACATTAGCAGTGGTAATGGTTGATTCAATGTTTGTTTTAAAATCTGGAAGTGTATAAGTTCTATAGAGTAAAAGACTAAAGAAATCCAAAGCCTTTAGTAAAGCTGAACCAGCCTCTCAGTTCAGCAAAATATGTGTGCACCTGCCAAATTTTGAGTAGCTGGAATACCCTGTTTGCTCAAATAATGATCACTGCTCCCCTTCACACCCACGTGCTGGTGTCAGGCACAGAGCACTGTGCTTTCAGAGCAGACCAATGCAGTGTGTCTGCAGCCACCTCGGGCAGGGTGACAAATGAAAGACCCAAACCAGTTACACAAGCAGGGGCAGCAGTCTAAGTAACCAGTGATGCTTTTCCCATGCTGACACATGGCTCATGGAGGCCCACTACTGATGCTTTAAATACTCTGTTGACAATTCCTCTCTCCATGCAACTGTAAACCAACTTGCACACATCTGTTTGTTACCTATCACAGACTCACTTGCTTTTGATCAGCCTTCTGTGAAGCGTTGGTTTATTTTGTTCCAGTTCCAAACTGGTAACCACACGCCATTAAGCTTTCTGGACCTGGTTACAGAGCTGTCTATTGTACCTTCCCCTCACTAGAGATTTGGTCATTTCTCAAATGTTTTACGTTTTGAAAATCTATTTTGCTTTCTGTTCTTTCATTGAAATACTTTGCTATTGTGCCTCTGATGGATTTCTGTTCTTATTTGCTGTGTTTGATTTGGTCTGAACTTTCTTCTCTTACTGCCTGTTTTCCATCAGTTGATTTCCAGCACGTTAATGTCGTGTAGCTGCAGTGCTGCGGGAATCTGCTGGCCAGCTTGGCTGTATGCACATGGTGCCATTCAGTGCTGTGTGGGGAGACTGGTTTGGGCCCTCAGAGTGACACAGCTCCAGTCTGTCTTTAACAGGCACCATTTTTTTGAGGCTCAGCATTGTGCTCGTACAACTCTAGTCCTTCTAGTTTTAGGGCTGTCACTTGCTCCACGTTATACTCCATGTGCGGTACAGGATTGCTTCTTGTTGTGTAGCTCCCCCTTGCTCTGTTGGCCACTGCGCTACTGGACCTTTCTTTCTGCCGTCTTACAGAGGCTGCTCAGACTGAATTTGCAGCTGCTTTTCCTGAAGTTTAGCAGTACGCTAAGGCCATCATGGAATAAAAAATTTGGCCCCTTTGCTCAAGCTTGCTTTCTCTTCCACATTTGGCTCTCCCAGATGTTGTTGGTCATTTCCGGGTTGTAATTAATAATAATAAATGAACGGAGTCTGTCAGGGCTGGCTATTTCCTGCCACCACTTGGATTGGAGGGCTATGTTTTTTTCCAGATTTTCCAACTGTTGGTCAAGGGAAGCTGTCATATGGGGACTGTTGGTTAATAATAAACCCCACCACATTTCCTCCCTGGGAAAGTAACATCTTCACATCTGCTTTTGGGTGGAAACATCTGTTCCATCCAAGCCTTGTCTGTCTTGAGAAGAGACAGGCATTCTGGAAAGTGTTCCAGCTGGGTGGGTTTTTTCTTTTTCTCCCCCACCCCCCGCTGAAATCTTTCTGACACTGATATGCGCCAAGCAGCTAGCAGTATCCCAACATTTGCCAGACATTTGTCTCTTACACAAAACTGTACGAGCAACCCAAGGAAAATCATGAAAGATGCAATAAGATTAAAAAAAATAAAAGGCTGCTTCTTAAGGATGCAAATATTTAAGAAAGGTGTTATCAACAGTATGAATACGCGGGAGCAAAGCAATCAGAGCTAATGGAGGCTTATCCTTAGCCTCTAACAATGAGTAATAATAAGCAAGTCCTGTTCTATAACTGAGTTTCTATTAACATAGCAGCAAAATTAGGTAGGGAAGGGAAAACTACACAATGCTTCTGAGCTAACCCTACTTCAGTAAATAAATGACTATCAGATTATAGTGGCAGACATTACTGAGCTGGATATGCACATTTGGGTGACCACAGCAAATACTTCGCTTTATCTTAATGGAGAAGCCAATGACTTTCTCATTGCAACATCCCTGAGACAGCTGCAGAGTATGTTGTGCGTTGCAAGCAAGAAGGAGTGATGCTCCGTCTAAGCTGGGTTGCCGTCCACCTGTTTCAAGACACTAGCAACCCATTTATTTGAAATGCATAAATCTGAATTAATTCTCTCTACTTTAGTGGGTTGATGCCATAGCCTACAGTAGTGACAACAATATTTGGCCCTGAGGCATCTAACCAAAGAATAAAAATTGCCATTGCCAATGTTTGCAGCCCGCTGTGGACTTCAGTTTCTTCAGGAAAAGGAATGTATCTTGCATTGTGGTGTAGAGTATCCACTGTAGTGGAGTCTCCAGCATAATTGAATCTCTGTGTGCCACGCCAATGCAAACAGACTAAGTTTGACAGCAATATTGCCACAGCTGCATCTTGAGTCTTTATCTTCTCAGTCCATAAACAGCACCTCTAGTGAGATGAGACAGGAGAGCTAACAGCTTGCTGGAGCACAGCTCACACTGCCTGTCAAATTTTGCTTTGCTGGTGCTCCCACTTCTGGTTTCACTTCACAACCACTTCTACTTCCAAGATCCACTTTTACAACTCAGGTTCAAAATATCACTTGCATGTGCTACTACTATCCCATTTGAGAGGCTTTCAGGTCATGACTAGAGCTATCAGGACTATGCAGAGCTCCTCCCTGCTGCCAGATGCTTTGCCCAGATCTTGCATTCCTTATCTTTGGAGGCCCTTGGGTTGTCAGCAGCAAAGCCTGTCTGTCTTTTCTCTCAGCTGGTGTCAGCGTGAGCCAGGGTGATGGTGAAGGAGAGGAACCTTTGGTGAGCCAAGACACTGTCCCTGACTGCTGCTTCCTGGTCCTCTTACTCTGCTTGGAGTGGGAAGATAGCCAGTGGTGAAAGCAACAGCCGCAGATGTTTTCAGTAAGTCTTCGGCTCTCCTTCTTCACCCCATGGGCGCTTTCTGTGTTGCATGAACATTTGTTCCTTGTCGCTTGAGGGGAAGAGCACAGTGTGTATCAAAGCCAATGGTGCTCCAGCAGTGAAAATGTGAGGAGAGATGCTAAATAGCTCGGGAAAGGATTGCAAGCCTCAGAGTGATGAAAGGAGAACTGCAGCAGTGTGGCTGCAGAGGATCTAGGCCAATTATTTATTTTCTTGTTGTCACTGTCACTCTAGAAAAGCCAGCTGCAGGCTTGCCCATGCCCCCAGTGTCACCCTGACTGGCTGGTGCGATCCTGGGTATGTGTCAGGCTCTGCGTTTGCTGGGAGAAATGTCACTGGGAGCTCCATGCCCTGAGGCCCAGTGCAAAGTGTGAGAAGTCAGCAGAAGCCCTGCCAGGCGATTGCCTGGCTTTTTATTTTCTTTCATTGCCCATTTTTTTTTTTTTCCTGTTTGGATTGCAAAGGATTCCTGGTGACAGATTTTGTGCAAAGAAGGAAGAGCATAAATCGGGCAAGACTGGCAGTGTATGCCACCACCCCTCGTGCACATAATTGCTGGACCTGGCCCAGATGACACTGGTCAAAAAGTCCTGCCAGCACAGATCCATATTCAGAGCAGAGATGCTGTTGTACGCGTAATTACCAAGGGCTGGACATAATGGGAAAGGAGAGCAGGGAGTAGCTGCTGCGCTAGGTTAGCTACGCAACGCCAGCAGAGCAAGCAATTGCCTAGGGCAGCAAAATAGCAAAGCAGTGGCTGACTCATGGTAGATATTTTCGTTTGTACAATGCTTCACTTGAGCTGGGAGCCTGTGCTGCTGTTAGGATATAAGATGCAAAAGTAATCAGCACAGGTAAAGTCAATCGCTTATCCAGAGTGGAAGGGAGGGAAAGGAGGGGTGTATAGGATTTTAAGAAATGAATCCTGGAAGCTGTGGGGGAGAAACACCCTCAGTGCATCTCTGCAAGGCTTATCTTGTTAACACGGTGTATAATCCTCTCACCTTTTCCTCTGGGTGTCCCAGGATGCTTCCCAACCCTGACAGATTAAACTTCATGCAGTGGCAAACTGCCACATTGATATCATCACCTGAGCTGCAAACCAAGGGAAACTGAGGCATACTGAGATGGTCTGCTTCGTTGCAGCCATCCTGTGCGTCAAAGGCTATGCTGGAGGAGCAGAGCTTGAACACCTTTCACCCTGTTCCTGTTGCTTCCTCCCCAGCCCAAGCCATCATGTAGGTGCTGTGAAAAGGCTTACAGACCATTGCTATTTGTGAGGTTTTCTTTGAGGCTGCAAAAAGATCATAGATTATGACAATGTTTTATGCATAACATCAATGTGAAGTCCTTTCTGGGAGCTCTGGAAGACCAGTCTGAACCTTGCAGCTTTTGTATGTCCCTTATTTGACATTTTTGCAACCGTGTGAATTGGTCTCCTTGCAGCATGAAGCTCTGTGATTCAGTTTGTAGCTAACACCTCTGGAGGGACCCACCACCGCTCAGTGGAGGCAAGTGAGGCTGTGGTGGCTGACACCTGCGTTGGCCTGGCTCGCCTGCTGCGTTGCAGGAGGTGGAGGTGGACAGCAGAATTGCTCCCCTTGACCTCCGCCTGTCCTGTGAACAGTTTCTTCCTAATGCTTGCACGCCAGGAGCTATGGAACTTGCTATTTACTACCTCCACCGAGGTAGCCCAGCAGGGGCCAGGCAGAGTGGCCCAGCTGTGCTACTCTGCAAACCCTTCTCTGCTCACGGCTCTCTGTGGTGTGGTCAGAGGGGTCTTGTGGACCCCAGCCCAGCAGTGGGAGATGTGGCTGGACTGGCGCCTTTTGGGAGCACTGCCCCAGCCTGCAGCTGCCTCTGCCGCTTCTGACAGGGCTGCAAACCTTCTTGTGAGGTGGAAGACTGAGGAAGTGGTTTTACCAGCTGGATAGGGATTTATGACTGCAGCGGCACTTTCCTCTTGCACTCTCCCCTCCTGCGCTCAGGCAGAATTAGTCAAGCCACGTGCACCCACTGCCAGGCCTTGTATGGATGAATTCACACATTAGAGAAGGATTTGTCTCCCTCCGCTCCCCCTCCGGCATCCTGCCACCTCCAGCTGCCCCTGTTATTGTTTACGAAGGAGTACAGCCCTGCGAATGAAGCCTGCCTTGGTCTCCGGCTCTCTCCAGCCATGTGTTGTACCCCATGAGCTGGCTTGTGGCATTTATTAGCAGGAGCAGAAAAGTGCTTGCCTCATCACAGAGAGCAGCTGGAGACAGAAAGGTTTTCAAAGGCATGTGACTGACCTCTACCTCGGCTGCCGGGGGCCTGGGTATTGCCGACTCAGTGGAATTTTTTTCTTCTTTTCTCCGTCTCGCTCTCCCTCTCTCGTTCCTTTCTGCAGTGTCCTGACCTTGTGAGGCCTTGGTCTCCCCCCTATCCATCTCCCAGCGTTCAGTCTCTCCTGTGAACTCATGCTGGGAGATTAATTGCCACTATCGCCCCTAATCCATCACACTTCCCAAAGATTGTTTTGACATCTAGTTAATTTTTGGCTGATGATTTATCAAATTCTTATTACCGTGCTCTGAAGGGGCTCATTTATTGTGTTGATTCATGGTAATGATAAAGGGGAACCTTTTTGAATTTTAACTACATTTCCTCATGTTCTTCCCAGCACAGCTAAAGAGGAAAAAGGGAAAAAATATAGCTGGGGACTTTTAATTCAGAGAGTAAAAGGGGAAGGGGAAAAAAAATCCTCTATCCTCCATTATTTGTTTGAGAGCCAGAAGTCCTAAAAGAGGTTAATATATATTAAGACATATTTTTAGAGTTCTGGTCTGGACTGTGTTTCAAGAGCATCCCCCCAAGGCTCTTTAAAACATTTATTGCCCTGTAATATTACCTAAATGTCTACTACCATTTTATTCAAATAGAAGTTAATGCTAAATGATGTCAGTCATGTACCAGTGGAAATGTAAAACATGTCTCTCTGCCAGTCCATATGGCAATTCCAGCTTTTAAAAGTACACAGAGAATTTTATGCAACCCTTTATGTCATTCCCCCATCTTTGTTCCCACCTATTTTTAATTTGCTGCGCAGTTTTTAATAAGCCCAGATGGTAAAGGAAACACAGAAAATGGCCATTCTCTCTTTTTCTTTCCAGGCAGCTCGGGGAGTTAGAGCCCTTACATGGAGGGGAAGAAACGTAGCAGGGGGTGTGTGTGGATTCTACATGGTTTTGGGGAAGGGAGATGCACAGCTGTTGTAGTGGGCAGTGAGACAGCGTTAGACGAGCTGCAGTGATCCTAGAAGGGTGTGTGCTAATACGGGATTCATGCCGTTTGGGGCTGAGGAAGAGTCACTTGAAAGTCACTCCAAGGACCAACAAACAGCCATTTCCATCTGCCCATACAGTAACCTCCTGCATGGCGCAGTTTAAGTGCTGGCCATTCAGAAGAGGAAGGATGCTCTTGTGTTTAAAGCCCCGAGAGCCTGAGGCTTAGCTCCTGGTTCTGCTCTGGCCTTTCCCTTGTGACTGCAAGCGGTGATGTATGCTCTATGTGCTTTAGTTTCCTACTTCTGAAGAGCAATAATAATCTTGCCTTTTATCCATCTGTCTTCACTATTAAGCTTGCAAGTTCTTTGGGGTGGAGACTGTCTCTTGTCTGTGCAGACACACTGGCTGACAACAGTCCTGGGCACTAATCCAGGATAACTGAAACAATGAACAAGAGATAAGGAAAGTAGAATGAAAATAGTAGGGAGAAAGCAAACAGTTCCTTCTTATCAATTCACTTTTCAACTTTAGCAAATCATTTTATTTAACCTTTAGGGACCCTGTAGGATTCATTACCAAAGCACAGAATTCATCACAGAAGAAGCCATGAGCATCCAGCTAAGGGCTGAAGGAAGGGAGATGGCTGATATATTCCCTGCTGTAGTCAGGTTTAGCTGCAGGCCAAGGTTGTGCTGCACGTGGCAGAGCAGCTTGCTGGGCTCCGCACCGCGTTCTGCCATCAATTTCCTGAGACAAATCAGTTTAGAGCTCTTGGGTATACTGTTTTATCAGTCTGGGTATCTTTCTTACTGAAAAAATGAATATAGTAGTCTCCATCAAAAAGTGGTATTGTTAGATGTGAAAATATGACAAAATGCCATAAAAATACCTGGGTTTCTGTTTTCCTTAAAGAAATTCCTGGAAGTTTAAAACCAAAAACAAACAAAAAACCCCACATTCTTCTGACGATCCATACAGGGTTTTCTGGAAGCCAGGTCCCAGCAGTCAGTGTGGAGCACCTGAATGGCCAGGTCCTGCCACTGCTGGTCGTCTCCCAAGCTAATAAGACGTACTGGGGTTCACAATAAAATTCCTCCAGGTTAGGCGCACTGGTGTGGCTGCAATAACCTTTCTAAACAGACAGGGGCCTCAGACCAGCATTTTAACAGTCCTTCGCAATCGTCCTGAGAGAAAGCAAAATGTTCCAGCTCTGCCCAGAGAGTCACACTTTCCTTCCGTCCTGGAGTGCACTGAGCAAAACCCAGCCCTTTTCTATGCAGGTCAGCAGGTGCTCTGGCTTCCATCAGTCCTTGTGAGCTTTGCCAAGTGGCTGTGCCGTATCTGTAACATGTTTGACAGCACTGTGTGCTATGCTTTGTGGCTAAGTTTGAATGCTGCACTTAAAAACAAATCTGACCCATTTTAAAAATTCATGGTGGGGTTCTGTTTTAATTTGTTTCAGTTTTTTTAGGGCTACTGCCATTTATTAATTTTGATCCCACTTGCATATTTTACATATATTTTACATTTGGGATTTTTCAGGTGTTCCACATTGCTTGCTCAGTTTCCCTTGCCTCTGCCTGGAAGTGGAGGTTGGTGGCTGAGTGTCAGACGGCGGGAAGAACAGATGGAGGGAGAGTTGCTGAAGAGGAAATGGGGTTCCAATGCAAAGGTGGAGGGCCTTAATAAGGGGACTAGACACCCACTCTCTGAATCTATTTATCACCTATTATCATGCAACAGGGAATCAGGCCTGCCACAAGATTGAATTGGGTGCTAATTTTGGGTTATTTTGTTGCCCTAGGCTGAAAACCACTGACAGCCAGGAGCTCTTTCACAGCCCTTCCTAGCTCTGGGGACAGGTTCTGGCAAGAGACCAGATGGGCACCTTGCAGCAATAACCGCTGCACCCATAACTTACCATGTCGCGGGAGGTATGCAGGTGCTGCGTGGCCAATGCTGGAGCCAGGAGTAACACACCCCATCGCGAGAAGCAGGGTCTGCTGGCCCAGTCCCACAAGCTCTGGCAGCCTGAGCAAGGCTGAGACTTGCACCACAGGGGCCTTACTGTGTTCTCAGTAGCACCTGTGGAAATCAGGAGTAACCCTGTCCAAATAGGAGCGGAGTCTTGACTGGTGTAGAGCAGAATCAGTCCTGTAACAACCAGTGCCACTGCAGTGCTGGAGTGAGCCTGAAGCAGGGTAGAAGCTCAGGAGAGATTGTTCATTTACATCACGCCCTCTCCTTATCTTTTATTTTTCTTATTCTCTCTTCTTCTCCTCCCCTCTCTCCCCCTTCTTCCCTCCCCCTCGTACTCTGTGCCTCTCATTTTCCATCCCTTTAAATGAGGTCACCCTGACTGAATGAAGGACGCAGGGAGCGGGAGAGGTCACGCATTAGCACTGCTATAACTGCGCTGCTACTGAAACTAGGCAAGTCATCCATCACGGCCTCCACTACTCCATTAGGCCCCGCATGAAATATGCCCTGCTCTGAATCGCACGGCCATACATCTCCCAGTCTAGACACCTTCCTGTTGTGTGAAGATCAATGCCGCGCGGTCATGCATCATGTGTCATCCAGTAGCCCTCACTCTAATAATCGTGTCTATTCTCTAGTCTGCAGTATAAATTATGGGTACTGTGAAAGTACTATATTATTCAGCAACCTTGGTCACTAATGGATTATTGGTTTATTGGCTGATAATGTGAGCTCCTTTTTCAGCTGGATCCTACCTTTATTTATTTATCTTTTTTCATGATTATTATTCTGAGTGATGACTGATTTGGATTCTTATCCACAGGCTTTCACCCTTGCAAAGCAATTATAATAATAAAGCCCTTTGACCATGGGCCTATTGCCCTGGCTCTCGCTTAATAGAGATGGCTTTTTCTAGAATAAAAGTCAAGTATCTGTTTCTCTACCAGCTCCATCTCCCTTTCCTATCTTGTTTAAGCTACTGAGCCCTTTTCCTGGGATAGGGCCTCAAGCCAGGGACTAGAAATAAAGACCCCAGGATCTTTACGGGTGATACTGCAAGAAAGTGATTTCTGAAGGAGATCTAATGCAAAGAACCTTCTCTGCCAGACTGCTGTAATCCTTCCTCCCAGGGTTAGACACATTCCCATTTGGAGAATAAAAGCAATCCCACAGGGTCAAGCCGAGGGTCCCACCAGCTCAGCATCCTGTCTCTGGTAGCAGCCCATACTGGATGCTCAGAGAAGTCGTAGCAAAACATGCAGCGTACCCTGACAGCTCCTTGCAGTCGGCAGCCACAATATTGAGGTCGTTTTTCCCAGTTCTACCAGCAGCTTCTTGTGTTGCACCTGACCATGCCCCGTATCACACCCAATTGCCAACAGGGTACTCAGCCGGCAAAGGAGGAAGAAACCCCATGAGGAGGAGGCAGATGGAGAATGGCCAGTAAGGCCACGGGCTGGGGCAGGGAGCGCGGGACAAGACCCGGCTGGCACGTGAGCAGTCAGCACAGGCAGCCTTAATTGCCTGTAAAGAGTGCCGCATGTTGCTGTGCCGTGGCTTCCTCACGTGTCAGCTGCTAATTTGTTGCTGTTTGTTTGTACATGACAGTAATGTGTTTACCTCATTAGGGGATGTCAAAGTTCCCCAAATCTGTAGCTGGGAGATTACGGATTTCCTTTGCTGACACGCGGAGGAAGCGCAGCAGACTAACGAGCAGGGTTTTTGGCAGTGGGACTAAAGGCAAGCAAAGCGGAAGGATGCGTTAACCCTTAGAGCACTTAGTCCATCAGAAAAAGCACACCCTTCCCTAAGAAGGGTTCGCTGCTATTTGTTCCCAAATCCAGAGCCTATGTATCAAACTGTGGCAGTTAAATACCCTTGGATACCATAGCAAGGACCATGATGTAAAACCTGTAAAGCCTCTTAAAGCAAGGACATGAGAAAGAATGAGCATATAAAGAGAGGGGATTAGAAAACAGCCACTATACATCACATTCGGCTGCTTGAACCACAACCAGGCCCACATGCAGCTACTCATTGAGCGGTGTCTTCCCATTAATCATGATTAAACTACCCTACAGTTAGTTGTTCCTTCATTTGTAAAATGCTCCTATTTTCCAACCGGTTCTAATCTCGGCTGTAATTATCCTGATGGTAGAGGAGTCACTCCAGAGAGCCTTTTCTTCTCTCTCTGACATACTTGAATCTAAACAGGATTTGTAGCTCTGTAGCTACATGCTGTAGGAGGTACAGCTGGGCTTGACCACATCCAGCACCCCGTTGCTGCGGGGGGCTCTGGTGTCGAGACCAGCTGAGGCCCTGGATCTCAGTGACCTCAGCCTTCCCCTTTTCAATGGCATTCATATCTATCTTACTTACAGGATGGCTCTGAGAATTAATTAGTTAAATTTTTGCAGATTATTCTGAAAGTACTAGAGGCTACTGCTGCCTATGTTTTCTGCCAACGCATCACATTTACCACCTTCCATGTGAATGAATTCCTAGGATGCTGTCCAAACTGACAAGAGGAGCAGGAAATGCCTCCTGCGAGGGCAGAAGGAAGGTGTTAGGAAATTAAAGGAGCAATTCAAGAACTGCAGCTTTTTCTTTCACTGTAAGAGAAAGCAGTAGTCACGTCCCCCTCCCATATCCTCTACTCACCAAGATAAGCCAGGCCGTGTTTTCTCAGGCCCTGACATGCTACGAAAGCCCAGCGTGCACATCAGTGCTGATGAGGCCGTCCCCCTTTCCACAGTGTGGCTGCAGCCCCCAGGAGGAGGCTGGAGGGAGGGAGTGGAGCCTGAAGGATGGGGATGGGAAAAGGGTCTGCGTTAGCTTGGTTGGGGTCACTTGCAGCACATGCTGAGAATTCCTCAGCAGCTGGTATCTCTGACAGACAGAAGGAGTATCTCGGGGAAGATCTCGGCAATCAGTTTGACGGGGGCGGCTGGTTCCACTTCCTATGAGACATAACTCCGGCACCACATTTGACTCTGCTGATCAGATAGGAGCTGCATTACAAGGCAATATTGTGGTTTCCCTTAATGTCCTGCCCAACTACATTTATCTTCTTATTCCTTCCCCACCCTCCCTGAGAAACCCTGCTCAGGTCACAGCACGGAGAGAGAGCCTTCCTTGTGAGAAGGAGGATGGAGCCCTAATGCGGAATCTGGGTTGATAAGCATGTTTTATATTAGTCAGGAATGAGGCAGAATAACTTAATTAGAGGTAGTCTAACTGGTTCACTGTACAGAGGTCTTGACCTACAAGGGTGCATGTAAGAACACTGGAAGGCTGAAGCAGTGGTTGTAAAATCCTGGAAGGCTTCTGACTACTATTTCCAAAAACATCAAAAATGTGGCTTAAAAAAGGTAGTCTTTCGAATATGTAAATCCATAGCCAGGAGCAGGGCAGTGTGATTGAGTTGGCTGAGTGCTGTGTTCAAGTGTTGGAACGACGTTTTAATTCCAGCTCTGCTGACAGAGGGTTCTCCAGCAGCTCACGACTGGGGAGTTGGGGTAGCTGAGTAGTGTAAGACAGAGCAGAAAACTCTTAGGCTCAACCTTGCTGATGAAATGTGGAAGGCGAGCTTCCATCAGCTTGTGGACTAGAGGAATGGTTGTGCTTGGGACTTGAGAAAGGTACTGCAAGGAACAGCCCTGTGCAGTCAAAGGACGTGATAGGAATAGCTGAGTCTGTCTTTTTATCTCTTAAAATCAGTGAGGAATTGCAGCAATTTGTTCATGTGCCTAAGTACTGCTACGAAGGTCTGCTCACAGTCATCCTGAATCATCTCGGTGTAGAGGAGAAACTAAGTAAACAGCAACAGCCACATTAGACCCTGAGCAGCACCAGCCAAAAAATATTGCTGTGGCGGTTCCAAGTGCCATCAAGCATAGGGCTAGCGAGGGCACTTTGTCATCTCTGCCTAGCAGGACTGAAATACTGTGCCGTCAGCTTCCATCTGCATCTCTGTCAATGGAGGAAGGCTTCCATCATACAACCTTTGTAGGTACCAAGGGAAAAAGGTACCCATTTTCTCTAAAAACTCATAAAAAAGCTGGGCTGTGATTTTGATCAAAGCATCAAGCTACAACTAGTAACAGCAGGTTTATAATGCACTTGCAGGCAGAAAGTGGTGTGACCGTGGAGAGGTAGCCTCAGCTCTGAAGGATTACATACAGGCTTATGCTGATTTTAATTATACATAAAATCAAGTACAAACAGACACGTACATCTGGATATGTGGAGGCACAAACACACATAGAGTCATCATTAGCACTGGATACCTTAATATAGCTGCATACATGCCTAATAACCTTTGTCAGGCATATTCGTGGGTATACATCATACTAGTACAGATGGGCATGGAGAGGAGAGGGAAAAAAGCTGAAAAAGGAAATATTGACACCTCCCAGCTTTCTTCTATCTGGGGCTCCAGAGATCTTTCTCTTGAAATTACTTCTAGCCTTAGTGATATAGGGCTTGCAAGGCTTGTTGGGATCCTTTATCCATCTTCAGGAGGCCACAATCGGAGAGAGAGAAAAGAAGGGGGAACCCCAAAATTCCTAAGCGTATTTTTCCATTCACTTGATCCATAGCTGAGGCCCTCCACCGGCAGAAATCCTCAACTATCACATTTCTACTGCTCTGGCCGATAACGAAGATAATTGTTTCATCCACTTTGTCAAGCTGAAATGAAAAGAGGGCAAAGCAAAATGATGCCATCATAAATCATCAGGCTGAGACAGCAAAAAAAGGACAAGATAGTGACTTCATTAAGGGTTATGTATTGTGTCATTAAGTTGGCAGGGGTCACCTTTCATGTCACACAGCAGCCCCATGATGCATTGCTGGCTCCTCTTTCCAATAAAATTAAACGTAGATGTAAAACTGATTAGGCCGTGTTTGCTTCAGCCCAAGGCAAGGGAACTGTGCAGGGAATAATTGATACAAGATCGCGACTGATTTGTAATGGCAGCGATTTCTCTTCCTGGTCATTTCTTTGCTGACCTTGCCCATTAAAATAAGCCCAGCTGCCTTGAAGAGAGAGATGCTTATTCCCCGCTTTCCCTCCCCCTGCCTGAGCCGCTTGCCTGGAATTCATTTCCTCACTTGCTTTTCTAGGGATTTCTCATTCCGCATTACTGCAGGCTGACGACCACATGCAGGCTGCCTCTGGCTTGGTGTAAGAGCGGGGATAGCCCTTTGTGTCTTCTTGGTGTTGCTGGTGACACCATCCTCATGTGTCAGTGACATCCCCTCTTCCAGGTTTTGCCCTCCTGACTGACAGCGGATCATTACCTTCCTCTAAGCCTCCGCTCCCTTTTCTGTGTCCTGCTGCAGGGCAGGCGATGCTCTCCTGAGACCTTGGTTATAGAAATGTCCCAGTGCACAGGTCTTCAGGGTTTTGGGGGTGTTTTGTGGAAAGATTTTGTTAGGGCTATCAAAACACCTTCCAGATGGGACAGTGTTAGCTTCTGAAGGCCTGAAACATGAGACCAAGTATCTACTGACAGCACCAAACTGCAATTCTGTCTGTCTGCAAAACTGCAGTCCCTCTTCGCTACCGCCCATGCTCCCAGGTGTGCTATACAGCTCTGAAATAGGGGGCTGTCAGATGGATGAGATCGGAGGGAAAATGTGGGCTGATGTAAATCCCTGTTAGAGGTTATTGCAAACCACAGGGCCACTTACCATCTGAGATCGGGGCACCTGAGACACCCTTGTGCTGTGTAGCAAGAGTATGTAAATATGTCCCCTCTGAAACTTACGGTTTCAGAGGTGGTCTCATTCTGGAGAGATGCAGAGACCAGTGCATCTGCAGATGCAGAGATCATGCAGCTGTTTGGTCCTCGGATGCCCTTTATTTCTCCTCTCCTTCTCCTGCAGCATCTATCTAATAACATGGGGCCCACAACAGTGCTCTGTGTTTCAGAGGAGGCCTCCCTCGTGCACCATATATTACTTTGCCCGAGTAACCTCAGCAGATTTACACTCCCACTGTTTACAGCACTTTCCCAGGTAAGGTTAGAGAATATGAGATCAGGCCAGGGATGAAAGTGGAGGCAGTCACTGGGATTTTAACTTCTGCTTGCACTTTCCTTTGGGGAGTTTGAAAGAGGAAAAATATGACTCTCACCCAAAACACAGCGCCAGATCTAGAAAAGTGTTCCATGTGGGTGGCTTTCAGGGGGATTATTTATCCACTTAGAGCTAAATATGTGTTTACATGATCTGATGGAGTGGAATTCTTACTTGCAACAACTGTGCCTCATCCTTGATGCCTTTTGGACAAGACTTTCTTAAGTGGCTACTGGATTTGGGGCACTCCGCTTAAGAGAGGCCCTGAAAGGGCCCAAGTTTCTGAGCACAGTCACTAAACTTTGCTGGAAACCTGAGTGGCTGCTAAGATGCCTCAAGGTAGATGATTAAGAGAGTGGATTCCTCCTTCTGGTCACAAAGTGCTCCTGAAGTCCCAGCCCTGGTCCAGGGTAAATCTTAGCCTGCGAGGCCACGTCCTCAGTTGTGGGATGCTGCAGCTGCTCTGCATATCGCTCCATGGTGTGATGCCAGGTGGTTCCAGCTGAGGACCTGACCCACAGCACAAATAAGTGTGTGAGCTTTCAAAGATCTGGGCCTCTACAAACATCTCTGAGATGAGCTCAGGCAGCGTTTCAAAGCTCTCGCTGCTCCTGTTTCCTTCACACTCAAATAGGTCAGGGAACCTCATAGCTATCAGGCAATTGGATTGATTGAACCGAGCGCTCGCAGTAATGGCACCGGAAGAAAGCAGAGTAAATAACAAACATTGGATCCCCTTTGCAATGAAAAACTATTAGAGAGACAGAACCAGTAAAACAAACACAATTCCATGTGTCAATCCGAGACATATGGACTAAAAATACATATAAGGGAGAGAGCGAGCATGCACAAGAGAGAGAATGCAAAAGCCTTATAAATGGCGAAGTGAAAAACACTCATTTCCCATGCAATAACTAATATGATGTGGAACAAAGGAGCTGAGACTTCACCGTAAACAACCGATGAAAATATAAACATTTTCTGGGGCGCAGATGGCTGATGCTTTGATTTTATTTTTCTTTTCTATACATTTGACAGCTAAATTCAGTCATTTGTGAACAACGTGGCCATAAAAATGAGTAATAATGATTGGAGGTATCTTACTTTTCTTTTAATGGGCTCTGGAGTGATTCTGAGGAGCTGGTCCAACCCTTGTGGGGGAGAGGGGGTAAGATGCTATGGCCAGATCCTCAGCTGCTGTTCACAAGCCTCACAGCAGCAGAATTACACCAGCTTACGCCAGCTGTGGATTGGGCCTGTAGTATTTCTGCAGTACTGGCTCCAAACTCTAAATTAATGCTGTCCTCAGCTGCACTGTTTCAAATTCGATTGCAAAACCCTGTTGCTGACACAGACAGCTATCAGCGTAACATTACCCAGGACAGGCGGATGGGTGGGCTTTCAGAGATTTTATCGGCTTTTCAACTTTTTTCCTCTCGTTAATTATTTCGGCTATGTCAAACTTGAGCAGAGGATTTTTTCAGCAACCAGAAAGAGTTAGGTGCTCCTTGCCAACCTTAATTATTTGTATAAAACTCTTACTGAGAGATTTTCAGAGGGGTAAAGCTACATCTGCAGGGAGACACGCTGCCAGTAACTGGAAGGGGCTCCAGCCATCTCTGCAACAGAGTTTCAGTCTATTTTCATCCACAGACTCACTGTAAAACCTGGGTGAATCCAACAAATTCTCTGTAATTCACTTTACCTTCCTGTAGAAGATACTTTACCTACATAAGCTGCTTTGGGATCCTCAGATTAAAGAAACACAAGGTGATATTGTTTGTTTTCAGAGCTTTTACACACTGAGCAAAAAGTAAGTATGTGTGTTCGTGTGTGTGTACCTCGTTATTGTTAAGGGTACTAATTGTGGATATAGAGGAGCTGAGTGGCAATAGCAACATGGAATCTAAATACAGAGAACATATAACAGAAATACAAACTCCATTCTCAGCAATGTAAATTTTAATGAGATTACATACAATCCTTCTATTGATACTTCTGCCAGGATAGCACAAAAGAATGAGGTTTGTCTGTATCCACCTCCCATATAGCTGAGCATTTTGGCCTCACATTTAGGAATCTCCCTAAAATCACCTGGCCAAAGATTGCTCTGGCTGGAGGAGAGTGGATACAAGGGATGACTTTGTGTGGTATGGAAGGATTAGTTGGCTTGGAACTTGTTTAGGGACACATGCTAAAATACATACGCCAGTGTTGCAGGTCAGCTATTCAATGACGTGATATTAGATGATATTTAAAACTAAAGCTGGCTCTGGCAGTGAGATTTACCAGAAAAACTGAGGAAAGCACCATGAACAGGAGTTTCAGCTCCTTTGCTGAAGATGGAAATTAACTTCTTTGCAAAAAAGGCAGAGAAAAACCCAAACATACAGTGTCAAAAGTCCTATTTTGAGGGCTTGAACTGCTCCCAGGATCAAGCCAGTCTCTACTAGGATGAATGCTATCTTAATACTGCAAATTGCTACACGCTTTGATTAAGGCCTTTGCTTCATTCAACAGGAGAGTCTTGTGCTGAGCCCTCTAAATGTTCAAAACCACAAAGCACCAAACCCTGTGGTTTCCCAGTGATAAGGCCTTGACCCACACTCCTGCAGTCCTTTCCACTGGCCTTGGTGAGCCATTCCAGGGCTTTGTATAGTCCTTGCAGAAATCTCTCTCCGCCACTGAATAAGTGCTCCTTCGACTGAACCAAGCACACCAATGCACAGAATTATGTTCCAGCCACACCTCTGACCTTCCAGCATTTAGAAAAGACATCTTCACAGATGAATACAAGCCCGGAGGGAGGCCAGGAACAGTGAGAAAGAGCAAAGTACATTTCTGCCACATTCTTACTAGTGTTCTCTTCACAGTCTCTCCTGCCGGTCGTACTCTTTTACTGCCATTTGTAACAGAGCCAGAAGACAAGGAGGAGAAAAAATGGGGGGCTTATTAAGTAGATCAAATGTTAAGGTAACATTATGTGCCACACTACATTCTGCAAGATAGTGAGGACAAGGTATTATTCAAGCGGTAGCCAGAGATGGCTTTGATGAGTTCAATTACTGCTTTTTTCCATGAGCCTGTAAGATCTAGGTCTCTATGGTTCAGGAGAGGTTGTTGCAACAGGGCTTTTCTACCATCCTTCCCTGAACAGGTGAAAGAAAAGACAAACACTCCACTTCTGAGTCCTGGTAAGACTTGCCCAATCCAGAAAAGCTGGCAGCTCCCTTTCTCTGCCTCTTTGGGATGTGAGAATCTGCGGGTGCTGTGACATGATGTGACAGCTTCGCCAGCAGCATATTCCTCTCGTTTACTGCCCAGCCGTAACCTAACCGCAGTTAGAAAAACATCTCCAGCAGCCCCTGCTCTCCAACTGGGCTGCACTGCGTTTCTTCCCTATGTCACTGGCCCTTACAGGATGTTTTGAAGTGATGGTCTCTGCTGAAGATGCCCTTTATGTGAGCGGTTTGGCCACTTGCTGCAAACTGCTGACAGCAGTTGGCTGGGAGCCGACCAGAGCTGGTGAGTCCCTGCCTTGTGTGCTCAGCGTGCCCAGGTTGCCTTCCCGCCCCACTCCTTTGCATCTCTTTTTTTCTCACACTCATTGCATCTTGTTGTTTTTCTGCGCCGTGTTTTGCTGGGCCTGGCTTGCTGGCTTGCCCTCAGCTCGCTGTTTGTGAATGGGGCTCGGGCTTAGCCAGTCTCTTCTGTGCCTCTGCTGTATTCCCAGCTAGTGATGCAAAGGGCAAACCTGCGAGCCTGTGCAATGAGTTGCCTGGGCTTAGCGGTGCAATGCTCGTGCATGGGGGTGTTTTGCCAACAGTTCGTAGACATTGCAAGGTATTTAATTTTAAAGGTGCCAGGGAGCACTAGGCACCAGCTTATCAAAAGCAGGAGGAGAAGATTAAATGATCCCTGCTCCCCATGTCAGGAAGTAGATATCCCCAGAGAGAGGTCCGCTGGATGCCACGACTCCTCCATTTACTTCTCCCCAGTTCATGCCACAGAGTCAGGATGGTGAGCTCTGATCCCGGAGTGATTTTTCTTAATGTCTTTATATAGATGAGTTAACTCAAAACCTTTCCAACATAAGCATGTTTTTCTGTTCCTTCATCCTGACCTTGGCATTTTCTTTCTCCACTCCAAGTTCTCTGCTGTCCTCTGGCCAGCTTTGCCTCTCATTTGTCAATGTTATTATTGAATTTTCAAATGCCAGTAGCGCACATAAATCAATGGCTGGCTTCTCCCCAGTGGCATATCCCTGCCACATGTGGTCATTCATTTTTTTTAATAAGTCCTCCTCTCCTTTCACCCATTTATAAAAATGCATCTTGTTCGCCTGCTGCCGTCCATCATTCAGTGAGTCCAGCTATTTGTTGCCCGTGAGTGCTTATTCATCAACGTTTTCAAAAGCAAAATCACTCTTCGCCTCCTGCTCTTATTGTGCCATCAATCTCGACTGGGGATCAATAAACCTCGCTTTTGCAATTTTTCCCCCCATCATCCTGTGCTAGCTTTCCCAAAGTCTAGCCTTTGTATTTACATTTTTAACTGATCATCAGAAGTAGGACAATGACAGTGTCGACGAGCAGGATGCTTTCATTTGCTCCCAGTGTGGCAATAACTGGCCCAGCATCACTCATCTCACTTGGGGACCCCAAGAATTGAATACTCATCTCTTTCTCTTTTTGCTTTGGCCCCAGGAGTTGTAAATGGGGAGAAGATGACCGCTGGCCACACAGTTCTTGCAGACATTAGCCCTGGGGACTAGAACTGGGTGAATATTTTTCTTCTAAACATCATTTGAATGAAAAATAGCTTTTCACTGAGAACTGAAATTTCCATTGGAAAGTCTTTTTTGTTGTTGTTTTTCAATAACAACAAACAAAACTAAAAAACTCTTTTTATAAAAGGTTTCCTTTTTCAAATATACACTTTATAGGCTGACATTTATTTTTGAAACTGTTTCCAAGAAAACAGATTATTTTATTTTTTGACCAGAAATGTTTTCCAAAACTGAATATTTTCACGACTTCTGAAAAACCTAAATGTTTCAGTTATCAGTTTTATCTTTTCATTGAAATTCTTAAAAAACCCTCTCTGAAGCTGAAAAGCCTTCCAGCAAAACTGATCAGCTTCTAAAATTTTCCAAGCTATCCTGTGCAAATAACAGGACTTTCTGACTTGCCGTGATCATAACAACCCATATGAAGCACATAAGGAATTAGGATTCAGGGTCAGGCACCACAGACTGGTTGAGGTTGGAAGGGACCTCTGGAGGTCCCCTTGTCCAACCCCCCTGCTCAAGCAGGGCCACCTAGAGCTGGTTGCACGGACCCTGTCCAGACGGCTTTTGAATATCACCAAGGAGGGACACTCCACAACCTCTGTGGGCAACCTGTGCCAGTGCCCAGTCACGCTTACAGTAAAAAAAGTGTTTCCTGATGTTCAGACAATGCCTGCTGTGTTTCAGTTGGTGCCCATTGCCTCTTGTCCTGGAACTGGGCATCACTGAAAAGAGCCTGGCTCTGTCTCCTTTGCACCCTCCCTTCAGATATAAACGTTAATAAGATCCTCACCTGAGCCTCCTCCAGGCTCAGCTCTCTCAGCCTTTCCTCATATGTGAGATGCACCAGTCCCTTAATCGTCTTCGTGGTCCTTTGTTGGACTCTCTCCAGTATGTCCATGTCTCTTGTAATGGGGAGCCCAGAACTGGACACTACTCTAGGTGTGGCCTCACCAGTGCTGAGCAGGGGGGAAGGATCACTCCCTGGGCCTGCTGGCAGTGGGTTGCCAAATGCAGCCTGGCATACCGATAGCCGCCTTTGTGGCAAGAGCACATTGCTGGCTCATTGCTGGTTCCGCTTGGTGTCCACCAGGACGCCCAGGTCCTTTCCTGCCAAGCTGCTTTCCAGCTGGGTGGCCCCCCAGCATATCCTGGTGCATGGAGTTATTCCTCCCTAGGTGCAGAACTTTGCATTTCCAACCCATTTCTTTCTGGGGCAGGGTAGCCTGGCCTCATTAACCCTTCCCTAATGAGATGGGGGAGGCGCCTGCCCCAAAGTTTTCCAGCAGCAGAACCTGAGTAAAGGAGAGAGGCAGCAGATGGAAGCGTGTGCCAAGGCAATAAATTCAGGCCGCAATCACTAACATTTTGTGGTTTGACACTTAATTGATTAACTAATTTGAGGCAACAAGATTTAGTGTAGCTGTAGATTAGTGTCGAAGGGATAATTACGGCTAAGCTCCCATTTCCAAACAGTGTGTCAGCTGCAGT